>NC_045956.1:126418399-126547039 GCF_010909765.2 Amblyraja radiata
TTAGGATTAGTAACCCATGGAGACATAAAAACCCAAGGGGGAGGGACTATAGTTTATTTTCGAACGAGCACGGGAGCTACTCACGTATAAGTGTTCTGTGTCCCCAAACTATATAGACATAAAGTGGTAGATTGCAAAATAGGCTCAATAACAATCAGTGACCATGCGCCCATAATTCTCATCCTGGAGCTAGGAACAGAAAAGTGCTTTAAATACGGGAGAGCAAACATTTCTTTACTGACCGATACTGTAGTGACCCAGGAAATTAGGAACTGTATTGTAGAGTACTTGACAACAATGATTAACAGTGAAGTAACACCATCCACTATTTGGGATGGCGCGAAAGCAGTAATAAGTGGTAAAATTATCGAAATATCGAGTAGCGTACGAAAGAAGAAGCAATCTGACCTGGAAACTAAAATAAAGGTATTAGAACACAAAATAATAATAAAATAAGAATCTTTAAACAAATTAAAACAAAAAAGACATGAGTTAGAAGAGCTTCTAACATACAAAGTGGAAGGAGCCCTCCGATTTTTAAACCAAAAATACTGTGAGAAGGGAAACAGGGCTAGTCACCTTCTGGCATTTCAGTTGCATAAGGAGCAAGCTAATCGAGTGGTTTCCAAAGTTTCACACCTGATTTCTAGAAATTTAGTTCCACAACCACGAGAAATTACAGAAGCGTTTGCATCCTTGTATGAACAACTATACGACTCTCCTGAAATCCTATTTCCTCAGTGCCTCGCTTAATGCAAGTTTTAAAGGAATATGGAGTAATATCAGGTTATAAAATAAATGATACAATATCGGAAGCAAAGATGCTGTCAGGTCTATGGCCTTCGCAACTAAATAATCAGGTCAGGTTCCATTTGTCTAGGGAGGGTTTTAGATACCTAGGTATTGTCATCACCTCCTCCATTTCAACATTGTATGAATCTAACTATGGAAAGCTACTGAAGGGGATAAAGGCAGACATGCTCAGATGGGAGATTCTCCCTCTATCTCTAATTGGTAGAATTGAAGTTGCTCAAATGAACATTTTGCCCCGACTGCTATTTCTATTTCTATTTCCATCTCTGCCAGTGGGGGTCACTGGAGTGGCATTTAAAGCGTTGGACAAAGAGCTATTAAGATTTGTGTGGCAAAATAAGAAACCCAGAGTTAGACTTAAGACACTGTTACTACCAAAACAAAAAGGGTCTAAATATGCCCAACATTAAATACTATTACTGGGCAGCGCAGTTGAGAACCCTGATAGCATGATAACAAATGACAAGGAAACGGGATGGGTGAGAATAGAGCAAAATTAATGTCCCAGTATTGCCCTGGCTGGGCTCCACTTTCTAAGTCAAGCAAACTGGAAGAAATTAAAAATAGATAATGAATGGATTAAATTAACAATGAAAACTTGGCTGGTTATATGAAAGCAACTAAACCTCTTCAATTCTATATCTAGAGCACTGGAGATAGCTGTTATTCCTAATTGTTTTACCTAGCAAAATTGACAAGGGTTTCAGAAATTGGGTGGACTAAGGGCTCACTACTGTGGATCAGCTTTTTGTTGGGGGAGTTTTGAAATCATATGAGCATCTTCAGAAAGAATTCGGACTGTCAGGGACGGTCTTTTTTAGATTTCTCCAAATATGGCATTACTTGCAGACACATGTAGATTGGGAGCAGATATGTAGATTACCTTCTAATTTGGAAAATATTTTCCTGTTGACTATGGAGGGAGCGTTAAAAAAGAATCTGATATCCCATTTATATAAAGGACTTCAATATTATGTAAAAGGAAACGCTATAGAAATAGAAATGGGAATTGAAAATGAATATTATTATTAATGATGAAACGTGTGAAAATACATGTCTTTTGGGTCACAAGTTAACAAGCAGCCCCACCTGGAGGGAGTTTGAATGGAAAACTAGAATGAGAGTATTTAAGACTCATCTTATGTTAGCAAGATACAGCAACACCTCAGATTTATGCTGGAGACAATGCAGGAAGATTGGTGATCATACCCATATTTTTTGGGATTGCCCCAAATTGTACCAATATTGGAGAGACATTCAGGTGGAGATTAAGTTAATTTTGGGGGTGAATTTACCTCTGGAGCCAACATGTTTCATACTAGGAGATATCCCAGTAACGATAGATACCAAAAATCAGAAATACCTACTTGGGGTGTTGCTGTTGATTGCAAAGAAGATGATCACAGTGTTATGGAGAAATGAAAAGCCACCAAATGTACAACAATGGAGGGAAAGACTGAAAAGTGTATATTTGATGGAAAGTATAACAGTTAAACTCCAGTTGAGGACTGATGCTTTCAATATTATCTGGACTACAACTGCCAAGATTGATTAAGGATACGATTTGATGAGCTTGCTCTGGTGCCTGTGAATAGGATGCTTCTACGATAGAACGTTAAGATGATTTGATGTGATGCTGATAGATGCTAGGTGACTGTATATTTTGTATGTATGTGTATTTTGTCTTGTCAATAAATGTTGAGTGCAAAAAAAAGAAAAGGTCGACTTGGCCATGACCAGGGTTGCAGTGGTGTTTTTGGTGGTTTACTCCGGCAATTTTGGCAGACGCTACATTTGCTCACCAGTGACTCAATGTCACTGTCAATACCAGGCCGATACACAAAACTTCTGGCAATTGACTTCATGCTTACTATGCCAGGATGTTCGGCATGAAGTTCTTTCATAATTTTGTTTCTCAAAGACTCTGGTACAACCACTCTGTAACCCCACTTAACGCATCCCTGCTCACATGATAATTCATGGCGTAGATTATGGAAAGGCTTCAGCTCCGAGTTCAGAACTAAATTCAATCCACTATCGTTTCCGTCCATCCGTTCAATGTCTGTTGATAGACCCACTTCAGCACATTGTCTTTCTTTGTTTCTGCTGCAATTTCTGTTGCAGTCACTGGGAAGTCTTAATCTACAACTTGCAATGTGTAGATTGAGTTCTCACTTCCCACGTCAGAGTTCTCATGGGGCAACCGGGACAACGCATCTGCAACTGCATAGCACTTGGAGCTTCTGTACTCCACCTTGTAGTCATACTTGGACAGCAAAATTGCCCAGCGCTGCATCCTTGATGCCGCCATGGAAGGTACAGCTGACTTGGGACCAAGTATCACTAATAGTGGCTTGTGATCAGTCACCAGGGTGAATGGTCTGCCGAGAAGAAACTGATGGAATTTCATGATTCCGAACACGATGCTGAGTGCTTCCTTTTCTATCTGCGCATAGTTGCGTTCACTCAGTGATAGGGTGCGGGATGCAAAAGCAATAGGCTTTTACTGTCCGTCATTCATTATGTGGGAGATCACTGCACCTACACCATAACTTGAAGCGTCACAAGCAAGTTTAATCTCGCGTGTCGTATCGTAGTGAACAAGGAGTTTGTCACGTCAAGTTTTCCTTGAAAATGTCAAATGCACATTGCTGTTCCTTTCCCCACGTCCATTTCACATCTTTTTGTAGCAGATGATGTAGCGGCTTTAGCACAGTTACTAAATCTGGAATGAATCGTGCATAGAACTGCACAAGGAATGATCGTAGCTCTGACACATTGTTGGGATTTGGAGCATTCACTATTGCTTCCACTTTCGCCTTCACAGGGCGAAGTGCATTGGCATCTACTTTGAGTCCAAGGTAGACCACCTCTGACTCCGCAGAAAAAATTTACTTTTCCCGCAATTAAAAAAAAAAAAATTAAATTATTTTTATTAGAAGCGTAAACACATAATAACGACACGGTTTGTTGATCAATTACATTTATACAAAGCTTCTGTTTTATTTTGGAATTTTTGAAAGATAGAACTGAAAAGAAAGATCTATAAACTAATAGAGAGGTAAGGATAAAAACAACAAAAAAACAAGAAAAACAAACAAAAATGTTTTTTTACCAATAACAATTTTGGAAATAGGTCCGTAGATTATAAGGCGTAGTTTTTCATCCAATCCTGAGCTCATGTTTCAGTCCAGTTTTTTGTGTTGAACCTCTTTAAGAAATCAATAAATGGAGACCATATTCTAGCAAATAGTTCTGATTTGTCAGTTAAGACAAGTCTAATTTTTTCCAAGTGTAAGGTCTCAGACATTTCTGTAATCTACATTTTAATTGTGGGGGTCGTTGAGTTTTTCCAAAATCTTAGTATTAATTTTTTCCCAGTTATTATACTGTAATCAAGACAATTTATTTGATTTGTTGTGTTTTATACTTTGTTCTGATATTCCCAATATTATTAATTTTGGATTGGGATCCAATTGAATATTAACAACCAGAAATAATTTTTAAAATATCCATCCAAATGTTTTTAATTTTATGCAATTTACCAAGATATGAGTAAATTGGCTTCTGGGTATTGACATTTATCACAGATAGGTGAGATATTTGGAAAAATTCTGTTTGGAGTTTTGGAGTAATATAATCTATGTAATACTTTAAATTGTATTAAAGAGTGTCTGGCGTTTAACGAACAGTAATTCATTTCCCCATGCTTGTCTATGTGGTTCCGTCGACGGGACCTCAGTATCTAACAGGATATTATAAATGTAGGGTATTAATTTATCTGTGTTAGGATGTTTATTCAAACATTCATCGAGGATTTCTGGGTCCTTAGTTCTATTCACTTGTGTATGTGATTTTTTAATATAATCTCTAAGTTGCAAGTATCTAAAAAAATATATTTTGATGTAGTCCATAGTTCTGTTGTAGCTCCTGGAATGAAAGAAGGATACCCTTTCGATAAAGGTGTCCCACTTTTGTAATTCCATAGTTTTTCCATTTTACAAATTTTTTATCTAACACAGACAGTTTAAAAGAGGGGTTATTTAAGATAGGAAGAAATGATAAATTATCCAATTGTTGAGTCTTTTTTAATTGTTTCCAGGTTCGCATACCACTATTTATTATAGGTTTCCACTATGTTTTTTTAATCAATTTTGTAGTTGTTAACAAAATCGCACCAATTTCAAAAGGTAGGCAGTCCTCTTTTTCCATATTTAACCAATCTGGTTGTTGGTCAATACCCTCCAACCAGCAATTCATATTTTTGATATTAACTGTCCAAAAATAAAATAGAAAATTTGGTAAAGCTAATCCTCCATTCATCTTAGATTTACAAAGGTGTTTTTTACTTATTCTATGATTCTTGTAGTCCCAAATAAAACTTGTACCAAGTCAAATTTAAAAAAAAAAATTTTTGGAAGATAGATCGGGATTGATTGAAATAAGTACAGTCATTGTGGAAGGAAAATCATTTTTATGGCATTCATTCTAACAAACATTGAATTGGGGTTTTCCAATATTTAATATTCTTATGTAGTTTATTAAGTAGAGGGGGAAAGTTTGATTTAAATAAAGATGTGTATTTCTTAGTCACATCAATTCCAAGGTATTTAAACTATTCGTAAACTATTTTAAAAGGAGATTGTTGCAATATATATGGGTTTGGTTCCGTTATTGGCATTGGCACTTTTATTCCAATTAATTCTATATCCCGAAAATAACCTAAATTGTGTTATAAGATTTAATAAATTCGGAATACTAGTTTCTGATTTTGTGATGTATAATAATACATCATCTGCATATAAAGAAATGTTATTAGCTGTATCTTTAGTATTGTACCCATAAATTTCTGGATTTTCCTTTGCCTTGATGATCAATCTAAATAAGGGTCTAATGTGCAATTTAAGTCTCCACCGATTATCAGATTGTATTGGGTAAGTTCCGGAATAGCATTAAGTGTTTTCTTAAAAAACAGTGGGTTATTAAAATTTGGACCATAAACTTTAAGGAAAATTACTTTTTCTGAATATAATTCAACCATCAATATAATATATCTACCATCATTATCCGTAATTGTTGACACATGTTTAAAAGGTATACCCTTACGGATTAAAATTGCAACCCCTCTAGACTTATGGGAGAATGAGGAATGCCGTTTTCGCAATCTATTTTGTTTTCAGTCTATGTTGTGCTTCATTTTTAACATGAGTTTCTTGAAGGAATATTATATCAGCTTTGAGTGATTTTAAATGTGCTAATACTTTACCTCTTGATTGGTTCATTAATACCTTGACATTCCAATTACAAAATGTAATTCCTTCCCCCCCGATTTTCATATTAACATCTTGCATCTTATGGATAGGGTGGCCTGTAAAGAAGCAAATGGTTCAACAACTTGAATCTGGTATTCCACCCCAACACACGATAGATGAATTTTAAATTTGCTAGATCTTCATCTTGAACATATCTCCTTAAAAAAATCTTACAATTAAATTTAACATTTATATAATTAAAACTAAGCTAGATAGATAGAAAGTTAGTAATGCGCCAAAATGATAGAAAAACTGCAACTACAGTAAGTGTAGTTAGTGATAGCCACACTAGCTATTCTAAGGTCTTCCGTAGCCTTGTTAAAAAAAATAATACTAGTTCCGTGTTTTAAAAGACAAAAACATCTCAGTAATAACAATTATAAAAGGGAGGGGGAAAAAAAGAGAGAATTAGGTCTGAAGGATTTTTAATCCAGTGATGGGGAAGTTTTTATTTGTCAAGTATAAGTTAAAAAATATTAGTCAATTATTAGTAGATTATTAACAAATATTTTTTTTAAATAAAATAAAATGAAATACCTGCGATAGGTAATGATTACATATCTTATTTGTAACTAAAAATATCTTATTCATAATAATTAATAATAGTTAGTAATAATTAGTAATATTTACTACCAAAAATAATAGTAGTTGTAAATTAATAACAAGATAACTGCTCAACTAACATTTAAGTATAACAAGTTCAAATTGTTCTCCACCAAGTGATGACCCCGTGGAGATGTTGTTCATCACTCCAATGATTTCTCAATGCCCTGGACAAACTCAAATGCTTTCTTGTGATCGGTAAAGAAGTGTTCCTTATGCTTGTAGGTAACTCGGAGTTTTGCAGGATACAACAATCCAAATCTTAGGTCTGAAATCTTCCTGAGAATCCATCTTGTCTCATTGAAAAGCGCTCTTCTCTTGACAACCTCTGCAGGATAGTCTCTGAAAATACGGATATTATTGCCTTCAAATGATAGGTTACTGATGCCAGCAATTTTCGACAAAATGTCTTCCATAACGTGGTCATAATGCACCTTCAGTATCAGATGTCTTGGGGGGGCATTAGGGTTCTGACGTGGTCTCAATGCCCTATGTGAACGATCCAGTAGATGCTCTTTATCTAAATTTAAAACTTTTTGTAGAAGATCGGCAGCAAATTCACGAGGGTTTTTATTTCCCTCTCTGCCCTCTTTGATTCCCATGATTCTCGAGTTCTGACGTTTCGAACGTCCCTCCAAATCAATAACTTTTTCAGAGTTTTTATTCAATAATTCTGATAAACGCTTGGTCACTTTCCCGCAATTTGACATTGTGGCAGTTCGGTTGTGTGAGAACTTGCTCAATATAACCATATAACCATATAACAATTACAGCACGGAAACAGGCCATCTCGGCCCTTCTAGTCTGTGCCGAACACTTATTCTCCCCTAGTCCCATCTACCTGCACTCATAACCCTCCATTCCTTTCCCGTCCATATACCTATCCAATTTATTTTTAAATGATAACATCGAACCTGCCTCCACCACTTCCACTGGAAGCTCATTCCACACAGCTACCACTCTCTGAGTAAAGAAGTTACCCCTAAACCTCTGTCCCTTAATTCTCAAGTCATGTCCTCTTGTTCGAAACTTCCCTACTCTCAATGGGAAAAGCTTATCCATGTCAACTCTGTCTATCAGTCAGAGTATTAAGTATAGAAGTTGGGAGATCAAGTTGCAGTTGTATAAGACGTTGGTGAGACTGCATTTAGAATATTGTGTGGTCAGTTCTGGGCACCATGTTGTAGGAAAGATCTTGTCAAGCTTGAAGGGGTTCTTGAAAGGGTTATAATTCTTAAAACATGGAGCTACATTGTCATATTTATATATCTGTAGCTAACAAATTTGACATTATTTGACATTGTGACCAGGTGGATGAATAATGGCCGACTTTAAATAGACCATAGGATTAATAATTCAGCATCCGATGAGACAACTGGATATACAGTTACTGTACAAGTTGTGCATAGAGATAAACAAAAGGATGTGCATTTTTACTTTAGTTTAGGTTAAAGATACAGCGAGGAAACAGGCCCTTCAGCCCATCAAGTCCGCGCCGACCAGCGATCCTTGTACACTAGCTCTATCCTACACACAAGAGGGACAATTTATAATTTTACCAAGCCAATTTACCAACAAACATGTATGTCTTTGGAGTGTGGGAGGAAACCGAAGCACTTGGAAAAAACCCATGCAGGTCACGGGGAGAACGTACAGACTCCATACAGACAGCACCCGTCGTCAGGATCAAACCCGGCGCTGTGAGGTAGCACTCTACCACTGAGCCACCGTGCCACCTTGGGATCTGCTAGAACATGAACCTCTGCTAGAACATGAACCAGTACAGCATAGAAACCACCTCTTTGGACCATAATATCTGCGCCAAACATGATGCCAAATTAAACTAATCTCCTCCACCTAATTGTGATCCATATCCCTCCAATCTCTGTATTTCCATCTGTATATCTAAAACCTTTTTAAATGCTATCGCATCTGCTCCACCACCACCTCTGGAAGTGTGTTCCAGACATCCACTACACTCTGTGTTACAAAATAGCCCATTTAAACTTTGCTCCTCTCACCTTAAAGCTATGCCCTCTAGTCCTTGACATTTCCACCCTGGGAAAAAGGTTCTAACTGGCAATGGTTCAATGGTTCAATGGTTATTTATTATTAAGTGCACCGACATTAGTGAAATTCTTTTTATGCATTTAGTTGAATGTAAAATTGTACCTAGTGTGTGTAGGGTAGTGTTAATGTGCAGGGATTGCTGGTCGGTGCAGACTCGGTGGGCTGAAGGGCCTAATTCCGCGCTGTATCTCTAAACTAAACTAAACTAAACTTCTATCATGTTTAACTGCAGCTTCCGATGCTCTAGAGAAAACAATCTAAGTTTGGCTAACCTCTCGTTATGGTTTAGTTTAGTTTATTGTCACATGTACAGTGACAAGCTTTTGTTGCGTGCTAACCAGTCAGTGGAAAGGCTATTCATGATTACAATCGAGCCATCCACAGTTTACAGATGCATCATACAGGAAATAACATTTAGTGCAAGATAAAATCCCGTAAGTCCGATTAAAGATAGTCAAAAGGTTTCCAGTGAGGGATATAGAAGTTCAGGACTGCTTTCTAGTTGTTTTTCAGATGATTCAGTTGCCTGCTCAGTGGAAGATATAGCTAACATCTTCAAATCCAGGCAGCATTCTGGTAAACCTCTTCTACACAAAATATTCCAAATACGGCCGAACCAAAGTCCTATAAAGCTTCAAGATTTCTTCCTAACTCTATACTCAAGACTCTTATGGAGTTTAATCATATATTTCCTTTTCTAATGCCCATAGCATTGGTGATAATTTTCCAATGTTCTATAGACTCAGGATCAGTTCCTGTGGATTGGAGGGTAGCTAATGTTATCCCATTTTTTAGAAAGGTGGGAGAGAGAAAACAGGGAATTATAGACCAGTTAGCCTGACATCGGTGGTGGGGAAGATGCTGGCGTCAATTATAAAAGATGAAATAGCCACACATTTGGATAGCAGTAACAGAATCGGTCCGAGTCAGCATGGATTTACGAAGGGGAAACACGGGTGGTTTTAAACTGAATAAGGGGGGTGGGGTGTCGAATGGGCTAGTGGAGGATGGAGTTAAAGGGAAAGGGTTTCTTAAATGTGTGAGCGTAGAGACAGAGGGGTGTAAAATGAGGGTAGAAGCAATAGGTAGCAAGGTGAAAAGTAAAAGTAGCAGGCCGGAACATCCAGGGCAAAAATCAAAAAGGGCCACTTTTCAACAAAATTGTATAGGGGGTAAGAGTGTTGTAAAAACAAGCCTGAAGGCTTTGTGTCTCAATGCAAGGAGCATTCGTAATAAGGTGGATGAGTTGAATGTGCAGATAGCTATTAATGACTATGATATAGTTGGGATCACGGAGACATGGCTCCAGGGTGACCAAGGCTGGGAGCTGAACATCCAGGGATATTCAATATTCAGGAGGTATAGAGAGAAAGGAAAAGGAGGTGGGGTAGCGTTGCTGATTAGAGAGGAGATTAACGCAATGGAAAGGAAGGTCATTAGTTTGCAGGATGTGCAATCGGTATGGGTAGAGCTGCGAAACACTAAGGGGCAGAAAACGCTGGTGGGTGTTGTGTACAGGCCACCTAACAGTAGTAGTGAAGTTGGAGATGGTATCAAACAGGAAATTAGAAATGCGTGCGACAAAGGCAAAACCGTTATAATGGGTGACTTCAATCTACATATAGATTGGGTGAATCAAATTGGCAGGGGTGCTGTGGAAGAGGATTTTTTGGAATGTATGCGGGATAGTTATCTAAATCAACATGTAGAGGAACCAACGAGAGAGCAGGCTATTTTAGACTGGGTATTGAGTAATGAGGAAGGGTTAGTTAGCAGTCTTGTTGTACGTGCCCCCTTGGGCAAGAGTGACCATAATATGGTTGAGTTCTTCATTAGGATGGAGAGTTACATTGTTAATTCAGAAACAATGGTTCTGAACTTAAAGAAAGGTAACTTTGAGGGTATGAGACGTGAATTGGCCAAGATTGACTGGCAATTAATTCTAAAAGGGTTGACGGTGGATATGCAATGGAAGACGTTTAAAGACTGCATGCATGAACTACAAAAATTGTTCATCCCAGTTTGGCAAAAGAATAAATCAGGGAAGGTAGTGCATCCGTGGATAACAAGGGAAATCAGGGATAGTATCAAAGCGAAGGATGATGCGTACAAATTAGCCAGAAAGAGCAGCATACCAGAGGACTGGGAGAAATTCAGAGACCAGCAGAGGAGGACAAAGGGCTTAATTAGGAAAGGAAAAATAGATTATGAAAGAAAACTGGCAGGGAACATAAAAACTGACTGCAAAAGTTTTTATAGATATGTGAAAAGAAAGAGATTAGTTAAAACAAATGTAGGTCCCTTGCAGTCAGAAACAGGTGAGTTGATCATGGGGAACAAGGATATGGCGACCAATTGAATAACTACTTTGGTTCCGTCTTCACTAAGGAAGACATAAATAATCTGCCGGAAATAGCAGGGGACCGCGGGTCAAAGGAGTTGGAGGAATTGAGTGAAATCCAGGTTAGCCGGGAAGTGGTGTTGGTTAAATTAAATGGATTAAAGGCCGATAAATCCCCAGGGCCAGATAGGCTGCATCCCAGAGTACTTAAGGAAGTAGCTCCAGAAATAGTGGATGCATTAGTAATAATCTTTCAAAACTCTTTAGATTCTGGAGTAGTTCCTGAGGATTGGCGGGTAGCAAACGTAACCCCACTTTTTAAGAAGGGAGGGAGAGAGAAAACGGGGAATTACAGACCAGTTAGTCTAACATCGGTAGTGGGGAAACTGCTAGAGTCAGTTATTAAAGATGGGATAGCAGCACATTTGGAAAGTGGTGAAATCATTGGACAAAGTCAGCATGGATTTACAAAAGGTAAATCATGTCTGACGAATCTTATAGAATTTTTTGAGGATGTAACTAGTAGCGTGGATAGGGGAGAACCAGTGGATGTGGTGTATCTGGACTTCCAGAAGGCTTTCGACAAGGTCCCACATAAGAGATTAGTTTACAAACCTAAAGCACACGGCATTGGGGGTTCAGTATTGATGTGGATAGAGAACTGGCTGACAAACAGGAAGCAAAGAGTAGGAGTAAACGGGTCCTTTTCACAATGGCAGGCAGTGACTAGTGGGGTACCGCAAGGCTCAGTGCTGGGACCCCAGCTATTTACAATATATATTAATGATCTGGATGAGGGAATTGAAGGCAATATCTCCAAGTTTGCGGATGACACTAAGCTGGGGGGCAGTGTTAGCTGTGAGGAGGATGCTAGGAGACTGCAAGGTGACTTGGATAGGCTGGGTGAGTGGGCAAATGTTTGGCAGATGCAGTATAATGTGGATAAATGTGAGGTTCTCCATTTTGGTGGCAAAAACAGGAAAGCAGACTATTATCTAAATGGTGGCCGACTAGGAAAAGGGGAGATGCAGCGAGACCTGGGTGTCATGGTACACCAGTCATTGAAAGTGGGCATGCAGGTGCAGCTGGCAGTGAAGAAAGCGAATGGTATGTTAGCTTTCATAGCAAAAGGATTTGAGTACAGGAGCAGGGAGGTTCTACTGCAGTTGTACAGGGTCTTGGTGAGACCACACCTGGAGTATTGCGTACAGTTTTGGTCTCCAAATCTGAGGAAGGACATTATTGCCATAGAGGGAGTGCAGAGAAGGTTCACCAGACTGATTCCTGGGATGTCAGGACTGTCTTATGAAGAAAGACTGGATAGACTTGGTTTATACTCTCTAGAATTTAGGAGATTGAGAGGGGATCTTATAGAAACTTACAAAATTCTTAAGGGGTTGGACAGGCTAGATGCAGGAAGATTGCTCCCGATGTTGGGGAAGTCCAGGACAAGGGGTCACAGCTTAAGGATAAGGGGGAAATCCTTTAAAACCGAGATGAGAAGAACTTTTTTCATGGTGAATCTCTGGAACTCCCTGCCACAGAAGGTAGTCGAGGCCAGTTCATTGGCTATATTTAAGAGGGAGATAGATGTGGCCCTTGTGGCTAAGGGGATCAGAGGGTATGGAGAGAAGGCAGGTACGGGATACTGAGTTGGATGATCAGCCATGATCATGTTGAATGGCGGTGCAGGCTCGAAGGGCCGAATGGCCTACTCCTGCACCTAATTTCTATGTTTCTATGTTTCTATGAAATCATGCTTGACTAATCTTCTGGAATTTTTTGAAGATGTAACTAGGAAAATGGACAAGGGAGAGCCAGTGGACCGCAGCTATTTGCAATATACATCAATGATTTGGATGAAGGGATTCAAAGGATCATTAGCAAATTTGCACAAAGCTGGGTGGCAGTGTGAACTGTGAGGAGGATGCTATGAGTATGCAGGGTGACTTCGACAGGTTGGGGGAGTGGGCAGATGCATGGCAGATGTCGTTTAATGCAGATAAATGTGAGGTTATCCACTTTGGTAGCAAAAACAGGAAGGCAGATTACTATCTAAATGGCGTCAAGTTGGGAAAAGGGGAAGTACAACAGGATCTGGGGTCCTTGTTCATCAGTCTATGAAACTAAGCATGCAGGTAGAGCAGGCAGTGAACAAAGCGAATGGCATGTTGGCTCTTAAAAATAGTGGAGTCAGGGGATATGGGCAGAAAGCAGGAACGGGGTACTGATTGGGGATGTTTAGCCATGATCACATTAAATGGCGGTGCAGGCTCGAAGGGCCGAATGGCCTACTCCTGGAACTATTGTCTATTGTCGATTGTCTATTGTCTAATGAGGTCATGTGGCACCTAATTGAGGTGCTTTTGACCTACTTTGCTGCCTATGATTTTTAATTATGTGGTAATCATTAATTATTACAACACGTGAAGGGAAGGCTTCATACATCTGTGTTTGCGTCTAAAGCCTTTGGAAATGCTAATCATTTGAAACTTTTGAGTAAAAATAAATGAGAACATTTCATATTTGAAAGTATATTTGAACGTCTACCATCCGGCAGAGGTCACCAGGTCTTCTACGCCCGCACCTCCAGACTTAGGAACAGCTTCATCGCCAGAGCTACAGCTGGCCTGAACCAGTCCTGCTGAATGCCCCCCACCCCCATGAACTGTCTCCCTCGGATGGACACGTCCGCACATCGACCCGGCACAGACACATTTGCACTTTATACTGCTTTAACTGTTTTTTTAATCTTGTTTCTCTGGGTGTCTAAATTTTTAGCCAATTAAGTTATTACATCGGATGGAAGTTGCATTCCAAATCTCGTTGTACCTCTGTGCAATGACAATAAATATATTATTATTATTTTTATTATTATTATTATTATTATTATTATTATTATTATTATTATTATTATTATTATTATTATTATTATTATTACAGCGGTGGAATCCTCCTATAATGTTAAACAGTATGAACCTTTATTTCCCAAGTTGACATTGTAACAAAAACCTATAAGTTCTAGAATAGTTTCCATTGATTGGAAAAGTAATGAGTAACCTACCATTGAAGAGAGAGAGAGAGAATAACAGGTAGACAAAAATGCTGGAGAAACTCAGCGGGTGAGGCAGCATCTATGGAGTGAAAGAAAGAGGCGACATTTCGGGTCAAGACCCTTCTTCAGAGAGAGAATAACATGATCAGTTAACCTGACATCATAGTCATACGGCACAGAAACATGCCCTTCAGCCCAACTTGCCAATGCCGACCAAGTTGCCCCATTTACACTAATCCCAACTGCTCACATTTGACCCATTTCTCTCTAAACTGTTCCTGTCCATGTATCTGTCCAAATTTATTTTTAATTTCGCTGCAGTATCTGCCTCAACTACTTCATCTGGTGACTCATTCCATATATCCACCACCTTCTGTGTTAAAAAGTTGCCTCGTGAATTCTTGTTAAAGATGAAAATAAATTTCTTAATTCAGATGTTAAAAATCCAAGGTTTTTGGGTGTTAAGGGAATAATTAATGTGAGGTTAATGCAGAAACTGATACTCAGGTAATAGATCAAGATTGATTTTAGTAAATGGTGGGGTGAATATGAAGGGTTTCAATGGCCTCCTGCTGTTCTTATGCTCTTGTGTTCTCAAAATGTTTTGCCCGGATTCTTTTCTTCAAGCGTCAAGAGTCAAGAGTCATTAATTATCATATGTACAATGAAAGAGAACAATGAAATTCTTATTTGCAGCATCATACCAGGTCTGTAAACACAGTACTCAAAATATAACATAATAAAACAAACACAAAAGTTCAATAAATTAACAGAAACTCCATTAGTGTAAAACAAAACAAAAGCCCCAAGTTCCTAGTGCAACCAGGACAGTTTGTAGTTCAAAGTTTAGTTGTTTTTGGAGTGTTCAATGGATGTTGGGATAAAACTATTCCTGAACTGGAGGTCACTGTTTTAGACCCCTGTGAGATAGAAGAGTGAGATAGATTAGTTTAGTTTAGCGATACTCAGCGGAAACAGGCCTTTCGGCCCACCGACTCCTCGCCGACCAGTGATCCCTGTACACCTGCTCTATCCTATTTATAATTCTTACTAAAGGCAATTAGCCTACAAACTTGCATGTCTTTGGGGTGTGGGAGGCAACCAGAGCACCCAGAGAGAACCCATGTGTTCATGGGGAGAAGGTACAAACTCCGTACAGACGAGTACTCGTAGTCAGGTTGAACTGGGTCTCTGGTGTGGTTAGGCAGCAACTCTACCTAATCACCTATGGTTTCACCCATTAAGAGTATGCTGCACTAAATTTCAGCCTCATATCTTTAAAATCAACTTTAGTTTGTAATATACATGTGATTCAACCTCCTTTGTCCAAACCTCATGTTGAATATGAATAATTATAAAGAAAGTCCATCAATGCCTCTACTTCATTAGAAGATTTAGGAGATTTGGTATGTCAAAGGATACTTGTTGACATTTGCAGAGATACTTATCGCACATCTACATATTGACTGGTTGCATCATGGCCTGGTTCGAGCAACTCGAATGCCCAGGAATGAAAAAGACTGCAAAAATTGGTGGACACTGCCCAGTCCATCAGAGGAACTTGTAGAGATCTACAAGAGTCACAACCTCAAACCGGCAGCCAGCATCATCAGAGACTGACACCACCCTGGCCACACTATCATTTCATTCCTGCCATTCAGAAGAAGGAATAGGAGCCTGAAAACTGTAACGTCCAGGTTCAGGAGCAGCTTCTTCCCTTCAACCATCAGGCTATTAAATATTACAACCTCCAAATAGGCTCCGAGCTATATGTTTTTGACTATGCACTATTATTGTCTATTTATCTATATATTTATTTATTTATTTTGTAATATACTGAACTTTTTTGTTTATTCTGGGTTTATAGAGTATTGTAGCGGCGCCTACTGGCACACCTGGCGTTCGGAAGCCGCAGTCACGTGAATCAGGAGGGGCTGCTTATTTTCGCGCGGATTTGCTTTCGCGCGGCAGTTCAGCGCTGACCACTGATGTGGCTAGACATGTACAGAGAACATGAGTTCTGAAAACCGAACTTTCGAATAAAGATCCGTTTAAAACTTCAGTTGTCGTTCTTGAGACCGCCAAAGTACCATGTTTACACACCTGTGTGCTAATGCAAGTAAGAGTTTCATTGTTCTGCGTCGGAACATGTGACAATGAAACACCCTTGACTTTTCATACTTGAATCTTTGTTAGGGAGACAATACCTAGTTCAAGAATGTGGAATTCATTGCCTCAGAAGGCTGTGCAGGCCAGGTCAATGGATATTTATAGGTTGGAGATGAATAGATTCATGATTAGTGCAGGTGTCAGAGGTTATAGGGAGAATGAGGTTGAGTGAGAAAGATAGATCAGCCATGATTGAATGGCGGTGTAGACTTGATGGGCCGAATGGCCTAATTCTGCTTCTACATCTGTGTAAGAAGGAACTGCAGACGCTGGTTTACACCAAAGATGGATACAAAATGCTGAAGTAACTCAATGGAACAGGCAGCATCTGTGGAGAGAAGGAATCGGTGACGTTTTGGGTCGAGACACTTTTTCAATCTGAAGAAGGGTCTTGTACCCAAAACCTGCATTACTCCAGCATTTTGTATCTGCTCCTACAACTTATGAACTTATAAAAAGCTTGGTTCAAAGAACTGCACTTGTTCCCTTTTGTGGTTGTTTTTGTTTCACCCGTGTGAGAAATGTAACAAAACCCGTTATTACCACACTGCTATTTTAACAACTAGTTTCATGCATTTTATCACAGCCATCAGAAACTAACATTTTGTTTTCTGTTCTGTTCTGCAAATCTACGTTTTTTTATTCTCTGTTCATCCTTACTTTTATCTTTCTTAAAAATGATACAAAGGTGCAATTACCAATCTTTCCGCACCTTTTTCTAATTTCCTGATCTTTAAAAATACTATTAACCTGCAACTCGTCCGGGAAAGAAGAGTGAAGCAGCACGTTGAACAGAAAGTAGGGAATCATTCAGAAATTATTATTGATAAGTCCAGTCAGTTTATCTTCAATGTGTCGGAGAAAATGTTGAATCCCTTACCCTGTTTTTATAGTTCCTTGTCCAAGAAAATTGTGATTCTGATTCCTTGAATATATTCAAAGCTGGGAGTTAAAGCTAAGGGGATTGGGCACGAAAGTTGAATCAACTAAAGCCTTTATGAATAAAAGAACAAGCTCATGGGACCGAATGCTATTTTTGTTCCACATCAGAGCAAGTCAATGGTTGTCATTCCTCATATCCAACGTTTATAAATGACAAAGGGAGGCAGTGCCCATGAACTATTTAATTCCCTTGCCTATTTACACAGGATGATATAATTCAAATGAAAATCTATTTGATCTCGAGCAGATATCTAGTTATATAAATAATAGAAATGAAAACCTGTCCGTTAATGAACTACGTATTTATGACTAAACGTGGCAACATATTATCCATATTTCAACTGATATCACACCAACAGTCAAAATTGAACCATAAGGTTGAACTGTGGTGGTAGACCTGCTGCCTCACAGCACCAGGAATATAGATTCAATCCTGAACTCGGGAGCTGTCTGTGTGGAGTTTGCATGGTCTCTTTGTGACTCCATAAGTTTCCTCCGGATGCTCCGCTTTCCTCTGCCGCAAATTGCAAAGTTTATTGACCAGTTTTATCTTACGCTCACAGCGGTGAATCAGGCCCTCACTTAGAAGGCCATAAAACACGCAATTCTCTTTCCCGGAGACCATGGATATTCAGTCTTTGAGTATATTCAAAACAAAGGAGACAATAGACAATAGACAATAGGTGCAGGAGTAGGCCATTCGGCCCTTTGAGCCAGCACCACCATTCAATGTGATCATGGCTGATCATCCCCAATCAATACCCCATTCCTGCCTTCTCCCCATATCCCCTGATTCCGCTATTTTTAAGAGCCCTATCTAGCTCTCTCTCTTGAAAGCATCCAAAGAACCTGCCTCCACCGCCCTCTGAGGCAGAGAATTCCACAGACTCACCACTCTCTGTATTTCCTCGTCTCCGTTCTAAATAGCTTACTCCATATTCTTAAACTGGGGCCCCTGGTTCTGGAATCCCCCAACATCGGGAACATGTTTTCTGCCTCTAGCGTGTCCAAACCCTTAACAATCTTATATGTTTCAATGAGATATCCTCTCATCATTCAAAACTCCAGAGTGTACAAGCTCAGCTGCTCCATTCTCTCAGCAAATGACAGTCCCGCCATCCTGGGAATTACGCTGCACTCCCTCAATAGCAAGACTTGGAGATAATATATATAAGCATCTGGATAAACAGGGTCTGATTAGGAACAGTCAACATGGATTTGTGCCTGGAAGGTCATGTTTGATTAAGCTTCTTGAATTTTTTGAAGAGGTTACTAGGGAAATTGACGAGGGTAAAGCAGTGGATGTTGTCTATATGGACTTTAGTAAGGCCTTTGACAAGGTTCCTCATGGAAGGTTGGTTAAGAAGGTTCAACTGTTGGGTATAAATGCAGGAGTAGCAAGATGGATTCAACAGTGGCTGAATGGGAGAAGCCAGAGGGAAATGGTGGATGGCTGTTTGTCGGGTTGGGGGCAGGTGACTAGTGGGGTGCCTCAGGGATCTGTGTTGGGTCCTTTGTTGTTTGTCATGTACATCAATGAACTGGATGAAGGTGTGGTAAATTGGATTAGTAAGTATGCAGATGATACCAAGATAGGGGGTGTTGTGGATAATGAAGAGGATTTCCAAAGTCTACAGAGTGATTTAGGCCATTTGGAAGAATGGGTTGAAAGATGGCAGATGGAGTTTAATGCTGATAAATGTGAGGTGCTACACCTTGGCAGGACAAATCAAAATAGGACGTACATGGTAAATGGTAGGGAATTGAAGAATACAGTTGAACAGAGGGATCTGGGAATAACCGTGCATAGTTCCTTGAAGGTGGAATCTCATATAGATAGCTTTTGGTAAAGAAAGCTTTTGGTATGCTACCCTTTATAAATCAGAGCATTGAGTATAGAAGCTGGGATGTAATGTTAAAATTGTACAAGGCATTGGTGATACCAAATCTGGAGTATGGAGTACAATTTTGGTCGCCCAATTATAGGAAGGATGTCAACAAAATAGAGAGAGTACAGAGGAGATTTACTAGAATGTTGCCTGGGTTTCAACAACTAAGTTACAGAGAAAGGTTGAATAAGTTAGGTCTTTATTCTCTGGAGCGCAGAAGGTTAAGGGGGGACTTGATAGAGGTCTTTAAAATGATGAGAGGGATAGACAGAGTTGATGTGGACAAGCTTTTCCCTTTGAGAATAGGGAAGATTCAAACAAGAGGATATGACTTCAGAATTAAGGGACAGAAGTTTAGGGGTAACATGAGGGGGAACTTCTTTACTCAGAGAGTGGTAGCGGTGTGGAATGAGCTTCCAGTGGAAGTGGTGGAGGCAGGTTCGTTGGTATCATTTAAAAATAAATTGGATAGGCATATGGATGAGAAGGGAATGGAGGGTTATGGTATGAGTGCAGGCAGGTGGGACTAAGGGAAAAAAGTTGTTCGGCACGGACTTGTAGGGCCGAGATGGCCTGTTTCCGTGCTGTAATTGTTATATGGCTATATGGTTAAATTAGGGGACCAAAACTGCACACAATACTCCAGGTGTGGTCTCACTAGGGCTCTGTACAACTGCAGAAGGACCTCTTTGCTCCTATATTCGATTCTTCTTGTTATAAAGGCCAATATGCCATTCGCTTTCTTCACTGCCTACTGTACCTGCATGCTTATTTTCATAGACTGATGAACCCCCAGATCCCATTGTACTTCCCCTTTTCCCAACTTGACGCCATTTAGATAGTAATCTGCCTTCCTGTTTTTGCTACCAAAGTGGATAACCTCACATTTATCCGCATTAAACCTCATCTGCCATGCATCTGCCCACTCCCCCAACCTGTCTTAGTAACCCTGCATTTTCATAGCATCCTCCTCACAGTTCACACTGCCACCCAGCTTTGTGTCATGTGCAAATTTGCTAATGATCCTTTGATTCCCTTCATCCAAATCATTGATGTATATTGTAAATAGCTGCGGTCCCAGCACCGAGCCTTGCGGTACCCCACTAGTCACTGCCTGCAATTCCAAAAGGGACCCGTTAATCCCCACTCTTTGTTTCCTGTCTGCCAACCACTTCTCTACCAATGTCAGCACTCTACCCCCAATACCATGTGCCCTAATTTTGCCCACTAATCTCCTATGTGGGACCTTATCAAATGCTTTATGAAAGTCCAGGTACACTACATCCACTGGCTCTCCCTTGTCCATTTTCCTAGTTACATCATCAATAAATTTGAGGAGATTAGTCAGGCATGATTTCCCCTTCATAAACCCATGCTGACTCAGACCGATCCTGTTACTGCTATCCAAATGTTCGGCTATTTCATCTTTTATAATTGACCAGCATCTTCCCCACCACCGATGTCAGGCTAATTGGTCTATAATTCCCCGTTTTCTCTACCGCCTTTCTTAAAAAGTGGGATAACATTAGCTACCATCCAATCCACAGGAACTGAACCTGAGTCTATAGAACATTGGAAGATTAAATTGAGAATGAAAATGAATTGAGATGAAGATTAAATTGAAGATTAAATTAACTGCAGGTAACTACAATTTAGTTTAGTTTAGTTTAGAGATTTTGGTTAGAGATACAGTGCGGAAGCAGGCCCTTTGGCCCATTGTGTCGGCGCCAACCAGCGATCACCGCACACTAACACTATCCTACACATAGTAGGGATAATTTACATATTTCACCAAAGTCAATTTGGAGTGTGGGAGGAAACTGAGCACTCAGAAAAACCCAACGCATGTCACGTACAAGAACGTACAAGCGCCGTACAGACAGTACCCTTGGTCAGGACTTCACTTGCACTGTTGTTGTGTGTGAAACTTGAACATATCATTGCAAAGGTTTTAGTAAGGCATTGAACATTTTAAAACATCATCATAAGCCATTAAGAATGCTATTGCAAAGCTCACTTGTGAAGACCAGTTTGGTGGCACTGGTGGGTTTCATCATTAATGATACATTCATCTGCAGATAGAATCTCAAACCACTGGCCAAGGGGCATGTGAAAATTCAAATGCAGTACATTTCGCAAGGTGAGAGTCACTACAAACCAACTGCTGCGGTTCTCCAACCAAAGGATGATTCAGGTTTCCTGATCATCTGCAAATAGACCTGCAATATGTTTGCTAAATTTTCAGTTTTTATTGAAGTCTCCTGCATTTAAATTGTTGAATTGCTGAACATAATTTGAATTTATTGAATAGCATTAGTTTGCTGAACAAAGTGTGATTGTTAAACTGATTTGGTACGTGGCGGCTTTGACCATGATTATGGTGGAAATAAGGAAAAGCATATATTGGAATCATGAGCAAAATGCAAATGACAATCTGAAGAAGAGTCACAACCTGAAACATTGCCTGTCCGTTTACCTCCATAGATGCTGACTGACCCGCTGAGTTTCACCAGCATTTTATAATTAAACTAGAAGAATTGATACCCATTGGGTCCCTGTCACACGGGAGGCTTTGTCCCCCAATGCAAGAGTGCAGGCAGCAAGTCCAACCTCACAGCACTCCAAGCGGAGTGCAGGCCAGCAAACACAATTTCACAGCATTTCAAGCAGAGTGCACACGCATACATTCACACACATACAGACACTCACACTCACACAGAGACACACACATACACACACACACACACACACACACACACACTCAGTAACATGTACATGCACACACACACACACACACACACACACACACACACACACACACACTCACACACACACACACACTCACACACACATACACACATACACACTCACACACACATACACACACACACACACACACACACTCACACACACACACACACACTCACACACACACACACACACACGCACACACTCACTCACACACACACAGGTTCACTCACACACAACTAATACTAAAATGCCAAGTAACTTTTTTAATTCTCTGTTCATCCTTACTTCTATCTTTCTTAAAAATGATACAAAGGTGCAATTACCAATCTATCCGCACCTTTTTCTGATATCCTGATCTTTAAAAATGCTTTTAACCTGCAACTCGACCGGGAAAGACGAGTGAAGCAGCACATTGAACAGGAAGTAGGGAATCATTTAGAAATTATTATTGATAAGTCCAGTCAGTCTTTCCTGGCCAAATGCCACTAACAAATAATGTTGCAGTTTATCTTCAATGTGTTGGAGAAAATGTTGAATCCCTTACCCTGTTTTTATAGTTCCTTGTCCAAGAAAATTGTGATTCTGATTCCTTGAATATATTCAAAGCTGGGAGTTAAAGCCAAGGGGATTGGGCAGGAAAGTTGAATCAACTAAAGCCTTTATGAATAAAAGAACAAGCTCATGGGACCGAATGCTATTTTTGTTCCACATCAGAGCAAGTCAATGGTTGTCATTCCTCATATCCAACGTATATAAATGACAAAGGGAGGCAGTGCCCATGAACTATTTAATTCCCTTGCCTTTTTACACAGGATGATATAATTCAAATGAAAATCTATTTGATCTCGAGCAGATATCTAGTTATATAAATAATAGAAATGAAAACCTGTCCGTTAATGAACTAAGTATTTATGACTAAACGTGGCAACATATTATTCGTATTTCAACTGATATCACACCAACAGTCAAAATTGAACCATAAGGTTGAACTGTGGTGGTAGACCTGCTGCCTCACAGCGCCAGGAATATAGATTCAATCCTGAACTCGGGAGCTGTCTGTGTGGAGTTTGCATGGTCTCTTTGTGACTCCATAAGTTTCCTCCGGATGCTCCGCTTTCCTCTGCCGGCAAATTTCAAAGTTCATTGACCAGTTTTATCTTACGCTCACAGCGGTGAATCAGGCCCTCACTTAGAAGGCCATAAAACACGAAATTCTCTTTCCCAGAGATCATGGATATTCAGTCTTTGAGTATATTCAAAACAAAGGAGACAATAGGTGCAGAAGGAGGCCATTCGGCCCTTTGAGCCAGCACCACCATTCAATGTGATCATGGCTGATCATCCCCAATCAGTACCCCATTCCTGCCTTCTCCCCATATCCCCTGACTCCGCAATTTTTAAGAGCCCTATCTAGCTCTCTCTCTTGAAAGCATCCGAAGAACCTGCCTCCACCGCCCTCTGAGGCAGAGAATTCCACAGACTCACCACTCTCTGTGTTTCCCGTCTCCGTTCTAAATAGCTTACTCCATATTCTTAAACTGGGGCCCCTGGTTCTGGAATCCCCCAACATCGGGAACATGTTTTATGCCTCTAGCGTGTCCAAACCCTTAACAATCTTATATGGTTCAATGAGATATCCTCTCATCCTTCAAAACTCCAGAGTGTACAAGCCCAGCTGCTCCATTCTCTCAGCATATGACAGTCCCGCCATCCCGGGAATTACGCTGCACTCCCTCAATAGCAAGAATGTCCTTCCTCAAATTAGGGGACCAAAACTGCACACAATACTCCAGGTGTGGTCTCACTAGGGCTCTGTACAACTGCAGAAGGACCTCTTTTCTCCTATATTCGATTCTTCTTGTTATAAAGGGCAATATGCCATTCGCTTTCTTCACTGCCTACAGTACCTGCATGCTTATTTTCATAGACTGATGAATCCCCAGATCTCATTGTACTTCCCCTTTTCCCAACTTGACGCCATTTAGATAGTAATCTGCCTTCCTGTTTTTGCTACCAAAGTGGATAACCTCACATTTACCCGCATTAAACCTCATCTGCCATGCATCTGCCCACTTCCCCAACCTGTCTAAGTCACCCTGCATTCTCATAGCATCCTCCTCACAGTTCACACTGCCACCCAGCTTTGTGTCATCTGCAAATTTGCTAATGATCCTTTGAATCCCTTCATCCAAACCATTGATGTATATTGTAAATAGCTGCGGTCCCAGCACCGAGCCTTGCGGTACCCCACTAGTCACTGCCTGCCATTCTGAAAGGGACCCGTTAATCCCCACTCATTGTTTCCTGTCTGCCAACCACTTCTCTACCAATGTCAGTACTCTACCCCCAATACCATGTGCCCTAATTTTGCCCACAAATCGCCTATGTGGGACCTTATCAAATGCTTTATGAAAGTCCAGGTACACCACATCCACTGGCTCTCCCTTGTCCATTTTCCTAGTTACATCTTCAATAAATTCGAGGAGATTAGTCAGGCATGATTTCCCCTTCGTAAACCCATGCTGACTCAGACCAATCCTGTTACTGCTATTCAAATGTTCGGCTATTTCATCTTTTATAATTGACTCCAGCATCTTCCCCACCACCGATGTCAGGCTAACTGGTCTATAATTCCCGGTTTTTCTCCCGCCTTTCTTAAAAAGTGGGATAACATTAGCTACCATCCAATCCACAGGAACTGAACCTGAGTCTATAGAACATTGGAAGATTAAATTGAGAATGAAAATGAATTGAGATGAAGATTAAATTGAAGATTAAATTAACTGCAGGTAACTACAATTTAGTTTAGTTTAGTTTAGAGATTTTGGTTAGAGACACAGTGCGGAAGCAGGCCCTTTGGCCCATTGTGTCGGCGCCAACCAGCGATCACCGCACACTAACACTATCCTACACATAGTAGGGATAATTTACATATTTCACCAAAGTCAATTTGGAGTGTGGGAGGAAACTGAGCACTCAGAAAAAACCAACGCATGTCATGTACAAGAACGTAAAAGCTCCGTACAGACAGTACCCTTGATCAGGACTTCACTTGCACTGTTGTTGTGTGTGAAACTTGAACATATCATTGCAAAAGGTTTTAGTAAAGCATTGAACATTTTAAAACATCATCATAAGCCATTAAGAATGCTGTTGCAAAGCTCACTTGTGAAGACCAGTTTGGTGGCACTGGTGGGTTTCATCATTAATGATACATTCATCTGCAGATAGGATCTCAAACCACTGGCCAAGGGACATGTGAAAATTCAAATGCAGTACATTTCGCAAGGTGAGAGTCACTGCAAACCAACTGCTGCGGTTTTCCAACCAAAGGATGATTCAGGTTTCCTGATCATCTGCAAATAGACCTGCAATATGTTTGCTAAATTTCCAGTTTTTATTGAAGTCTCCTGCATTTAAATTGTTGAATTGCTGAACATAATTTGAATTTATTGAACAGCATTTGTTTGCTGAACAAAGTGTGATTGTTAAACTGATTTGGTACGTGGCGGCTTTGACCATGATTATGGTGGAAATAAGGAAAAGCATATATTGGAATCATGAGCAAAATGCAAATGACAATCTGAAGAAGAGTCACAACCTGAAACATCGCCTGTCCGTTTACCTCCAGAGATGCTGACTGACCCGCTGAATTTCACCAGCATTTTATAATTAAACAAGAAGAATTGATACCTATTGGGTCCCTGTCACACGGGAGGCTTTGTCCCCCAATGCAAGAGTGCAGGCAGCAAGTCCAACCTCACAGCACTCCAAGCGGAGTGCAGGCCAGCAAATCCAATTTCACAGCATTTCAAGCAGAGTTCACACGCTTACATTCACACACATACAGACACTCACACTCACACAGAGACACACACACATACATACATACACACACACACACACACACACACACACACACACACACACACACACACACACACACACACACACACACACACACACACACACACACACACACACACACACACACTCACTCACACACAACTAATACTAAAATGCCAAGTAACTTCAGAACATGGTGAACATACAGTGTGAAACCGAATGATTCACACATTTAAAGCCTCTTGCCAAGGCTGCTGCTGAAACAAAAATGTGCATTAAATATCTGTTGTGTCTTCACGTTTGATATCCTGATAATAAACGACACAATTCAGGTTGTTTCAGTTGCCTTATTGTACTCCTTTATTCAGCTCCTTTGTCTGTGTGGCGTAGTAATACTGAAAGTGCTTACATACCTAATCACAGTGTGTGTGTGTGTGGTGAGTGTGCCTGATACAAAGTAGTGCAGGAGGTTGGGACTGCTACAATGAATATGTAGCATATGCAACATCCCCCCTTCTCAAAAGAAAGGAACAAAAATTAGTGACACTAGAGGATTGCCAGAGCGAGGGTGGCAATCCTGTAGCAGATACCGTGGGATTATTCTGCCCACATTCATGGCATTCTGCTTGCTACTATACTACACAACAAAATATATAATGGCAGCTTGTTTTCTTTCAGGTAGTGCGTAGCCAGTCAAGAGTCATGTCTTGGCGTGACTTGTCCCTTCCAGTGCTAGCGATAACGCGCTGGGGGTAAGATGTTGCTCCTGGATCTAGTAGATCTGGTTGTTGCCTGCAGTGTTGCACTCGATGTATTGGTAACTTGTTGAGTTGTTTCCTGGCCATTGGTTGGTGCTGGTTGACTATATGACTCACTGGTAGCAGTTTGTGAGAATGTGTTGTCATCAATGGCAGGTGTTGCTGCTGCTGTGGGTGGTGTCCTAGGAGTTGCTGGTGTTGTCTTTGAAGTTGCAGGTGTTGACATTTCAGGTGTCGGGCGGATGTGAATTCTGTTTCGTCTCAACTGCCTGCCCGGTTCTGTCTCTATGATATATGATTTTGGGGTTCCAGCCCTGCTGGTGATTTGTGCTGGGGTCCATTTCTTTGTTGTTGGATCCTGAGCATGTACGTTTTGGCCTTGAAATAGTTCAGGTAAATACTGTGCATTTTTGTTGTATTGTTTCAGCCCCTCCTCCTGGGCAGCTGCCAATTTTGCCCTTGTTTCTTCTTGGTCGATAGGGGGTTGGATTTTGCTTGGCAGGGTGGTTTTGTATTTCCTGCCATTTAGCATTTCTGCAGGAGACTTCATGTCAGCCTTTAGTGGAGTTGCCCGTAAGGATAAAAGTGCCAGGTTTGGATCCTCCTTTGCCTCTCGGCATTTTATTAGTGTTTTCTTGGCTGTCTGTACTTGCCTTTCAATAAACCCATGGCCCTTTGGGTAATGTGGTGAAGATGTTGTGATTTTGAACCCGTATTCGGTGGCTAGCTCTCTGAATTCCCGAGATGTGAATTGGGTTCCATTGTCACATACGATCTGCTCAGGTATTCCTTGCTCTGCAAACAACCCTCTAACAATTGACACAATTGTTTTAGCTTTCAAGTCCTTTACGTTTCTCACAAATGGGAATTTGGAGTAGTAGCAGGCCATAATCAAATACCATTGCTGGTTCTCTGTGAACAGGTCTGCTCCGATGGTTTGCCATGGCCGGCTTGGGATATCACTGGGTGTCATTTCCTCCTTCTGTTGTGAATTCCTGTATTTTTGGCATATGTGGCATGTAGATACCAGCTTTTCTATGTCCTTGTACATGCCTATCCAGTACACAGCGGATTTAGCACGGAGTCTGCACTTTTCCATTCCTAAGTGTCCCTGGTGGATCTTTTCGAGGATTTCTTTTTTCATGGACTTGGGTATGATGATTCGTGATCCGGCCATCAGGACTCCATTCTCTACCGAAATATCATCACGGATGGTCCAGTATTCGCGGAGGAGAGGCTGAACTTGTTGTCTCTTTTCTGGCCACCCCTGTATTACCATTTGGGTGAGGAGCTGGAGTTCTTCATCTCTGGCTGTTTCCTCTTTGATCTGTTCCAGCTTCACGCTTGTCACACTCACAATGTGGTGGATCTTTATGCTCAGCCCTTCCATCTCTTGTTTGTCATGTGTTGATAGTCTGGATAGGGCGTCAGCTAGCAGCAGGTCTTTTCCTGGCTTGTATCTGATGTTGTAGTCGTAGTTCTGTAGCCTCAGTAATAGTCTCTGTAGTCTGGCTGGTGCTTTGGTGAGGTTTTTTTTTCCGATTTGTTCTAGAGGGCGGTGGTCTGTTTCAATGTCGAAATACCTTCCATATAGGTAAGTGTGAAATTTCTCGCAGCCATAGACTACTGCTAAGAGTTCTCTCTCTATGTTTGCGTACCTTGATTCTGTAGGAGTGAGTGCTTTGGATGCATACGCAATAGGTCGGCCATTTTGTATCAGTACTGCTCCAACTCCTCTCATGGAGGCATCAACTTGGAGTGTTACAGGTTTCTGTCTGTCATAGTACTGCAGGATCGTTTCTTTGCTGATGAGTTGTTTTATTTTCCCAAAATCTTGGCTATGTGAAGCACACCAATCAAATTCAGCGTCGTCTTTCAACAATTCACGGAGATTTGCTGTGTGATTAGCAAGCTTAGGTATGAAGACTCCCATGTATTGTATGAGCCCTAGGAAACTTCTTAGCTGTTTCTTGTCTTTGGGTTCCTCCATGTGGTTGATAGCATCCACTTTTGTAGGGTCCGGTTTCACTCCTTCTGCAGAGTAAATCAGTCCAAAGAATTTGCACTCCCTTTCTTTGATTATGCATTTGTCTGCATTGAGCTTTATGCCGGCTCTTCGAGTTTTTTCCATAGCCTCATGGAGGTTGTAATCATGCGTGTTTTCATCTCTGCCGTATACTTGGATATCATCTGCTATCCCGATTGCCCCTTTACAGCCTTTGTATGTTTCATCTATTTTCCGCTGGAAGACATCTTGACTCACCTTCAGCCCGAATGGGAGCCTGTTGAATCTGAATCTGCCAAATGGCGTGTTGAAAGTGGTGAGCATTGATGACTTTCGGTCTATTTTGATGTTCCAATATCCATTGCTAGCATCCAGCTTGCTGAACACCTTGGAACCGGCCAGTGCTGGTGTGATCTCTTCAAGGGTTGGAGTTGGATAATGGTCGCGCTTCAATGCATTGTTCAGATCCCTGGGATCAAGGCATATCCTTAGTTTTCCGTTTGGCTTTTCTTTGATAACAATTGAATTTACCCAATCAGTTGGTTTAGTTATTGCTGTGATGATGCCCTTTTTTTCCATTTCGTTTAGTTGTTCCCTTAGCCTCTCTTTCAGTTCAAGGGGAACACGGCGGGGTGGGTGGATCACTGGTTTCACACTGGGGTCTACTGTGATATGGTATTCGTATTCCTCAAAACAACCAACGGTATCGTCAAAACACTCTGGGTACATGTCCATCAATTCTTCTTTGTTCCTGATGGGCGGCCGGTTTTTGATGGGTATGTTTCTGTCAATTCTGCAGGAGTTTGTCTTGATTTCATGGTTGATTGACACAATCTTCAGTCTTTGGCACGTGTTCAGGCCGAGAATAGCAGGTCCTTTCGATTTAGTGATGTAGAAGGGGCATTTCACTTCTTTCCCTTTGTATGTTCCTGCTATGATTGTTTTGCCTAGCTGTGGGATTATGGAACCTCCGTATGCAGCTAGGACTACATCGCTACTTCCAAGGATTCCTTTCCTGACGCTGCCATCTTTTGTCATGTGTTCAGGGAATATCTTTCCGTAAAGATTGACTGGTAAGATATTGCTCTGGGCTCCAGTATCAATTTTGAGCCTTAGATTAATCGTTGTTCTTTTCTTTCCCACTTTTTTCTGTAGTTGTATTATAGTATATGCTTCATCTCTGTTGCTATGTGGTTTGTTGTTTCCCATTTCGTGGACGTCAATGGTCCCAACGGAAAGGAATTCTTCCTCAGAGGTATCTGAGGTTATCTCCTCTTCCTGTTGGACGTGTGCGTGTATTTGTTTCCTTCTCGTATTTCTATCGTTCTTTGACCATTGCTGCTTTGGCTTGGTGCTGTATGATTTTGTTGACCTACACATTTTCTTCCAGTGGTTAGGCCTCCCACAGGAGTTGCAGGTAGTCCCGTATGCTGGGCACTCCCTGCGATCATCAAATGCATGCTCTGTACCGCAGTTCCAGCAGCTTCTTTGGCTTGCTTGTTTGTTTGCATGCCTAGAAAATGTCTGCTTTGGAGCCTTTAAGGTGGAGCCAGGGTCACGTTTTGAGAGAGCGTCTATATTCACTCTGGTGCTGCTCTGAGATGAGCCAACTTGAAGGCAGAGGGAGGACATTTGTTTCCTTGTGGCTTCGAAAGCTCTGGCAGCATCTACGGCGTCTTTTAGGTTGAGGGTGTCTTTCCCTATTAGGGACTTTTGGACCTCTTGGTGGGCGCACCCCCATATTAGCTGGTCGACAATTCTGTCATCTTCATCACCAAATCTGCATTTCTTGGCCACGTTCCTTAGTCTCGACAGGAAAGTGTCGGTTGTTTCTTGTGGGTCTTGTCTTAGCCCTTGGAACTCATACCGATGGATTCTGTGGTTTGATTTGGGCTCCATATGGTTCGCAAACCTTTCAAGGACTATTCCCGGATTATTGCAGTCGGGCTCTGTTAAGCTCCAACTGTTAAAAATGTCTAGACCCTTCTCCCCGAGCCATAGTAAAATATAACTGACCTTCTCTTCATCTGCAGTTCCTTTCAGGAAGCTTTTGAATGCCAGCTGGCTCTTTTGTTTGAATTTCTTGAACGCCTCCACCACATCATCGGCGTCCCAGTTCATCGTAGGGTGGAGGCTCATTGCTGCTGTGGAGGCCGCCATCTTGTGTTGTTAGGCGGGTGCACAAAAAAAAATCAATTTCTCTGCAGCCGCTGTTCCTAATTCCCAATAGCGATTCACAATAGCGCGGTTTTTTTGCTCGAAAGTCACCGCTGCCACCATGTTGTGTCTTCACGTTTGATATCCTGATAATAAACGACACAATTCAGGTTGTTTCAGTTGCCTTATTGTACTCCTTTATTCAGCTCCTTTGTCTGTGTGGCGTAGTAATACTGAAAGTGCTTACATACCTAATCACAGTGTGTGTGTGTGTGGTGAGTGTGCCTGATACAAAGTAGTGCAGGAGGTTGGGACTGCTACAATGAATATGTAGCATATGCAACAATATCATCCAACAAACACACTCACAGCAGTAAGCTCCCTTGAATTATTCAATGACATCTTCACTCTGTGCCTTCTGCAGTCAGCGCCATCTTGCCACAAACCGGAAATGACGCACTCAGCGCCATCTTGCTGCTAACCGGAAATGACATCATCGGCGCCATCTTGCCACTTAGCGGGAGTCACGGAATGAGCGCCAATTTTGCAATTAAACACAGTTCGGATCTAATAACATGTTTATTCACGTTTTATCCATCCGAAAACTGTTGAGGGACAACTGGAGGGTCGCACCGGTTGCGATGGTCTGTGGCGTTTTTTTGGCCATTTTCGGCCGTGGAATGATTGCCGCCCTGCGGCCTACGTTGCTAGCCGCTAGAACCGCTAGAACCCTGCACGCTGCCTGGAGAGGATGCTGGCGTTGATTGTTCACCGCTTCTCCGCCCGCCGTCTTCCCCCCCCTTTTGTCACCTGTCTGTTACCTACCTGTTACCTACCTGCCTGTCTGTTACCTGCCTGTTCCTGTGCCTGTGCCTGTGCACCATCGACGCTGGACACTGGATCCTCTCTGCAACCGCACCGCTGGACAACCTCTCTGCAGCTGCACTGCTGGATACTCTCTGCACCCTCATCGCTGGACTACCTCTACACCTGCTCTGCTGGACAACCCATCTGCTCCCTCAATGCTGGACACCTCGCTGGACACCTCGTTGGACACCTCGCTGCATCTGCACTGCTGGACAACCTCTTTGCTCCCTCACTGTTGGACACCTCGCTGCACCCGCTCTGCTGGACAACCTCTCTGCTCCCTCACCACTGGATACTCTCTCCACCTGCACCGCTGGACACCTTTCTGCACCTTCACTGCTGGACACCCCTCCTCACCTTCTCACCTCCTCTGCTGGACACCTCTCTGCACCCTCACCCTCAGAGACTTAGACTTCTACGTCGACCCCGTTTCATCCACAGAGGTTCTCGGCGCAAGCTTGTTTACTTCAACCACGGACATTCCATTCCATCCATCTGCTCACTACCACGCTCTGCCCCCCCTCAACCGCGTCACCCCCCCCATCCCAGCTGACCGCACGCACTGTCAACTGGGACAACTTCAGATCTCTCCAGCCTGCCCCCATCCCTCCACCCTCTCACAATGCCAACTTTGCCCTCCTCAACACCAGGTCGCTCAACAACAAAGCCCTTGCCCTCCATGAACTAATCCTTGACAACACTCTGGACTTCCTTCTGCTCACTGAAACGTGGCAACAACCCAATGTCTTCTTCTCCCTCAATCAAGCATCTCCAAACCCCGCCCCTCCCGCCATGGAGGTGGCCTCGCTGTTATTTTCAACCAGAACTTTCGGATCACTGAACTCACCCTCTCCACAGTAGCATCATTTGAATTCCTCGCCTTCAAAGCCCTCTCCTCCATGACAGTCATCCTCATTTACCGGCCACCTAAATCAAACCCCTCCTTCCTATCTGACTTCACTGAACTCCTCACACTTGCCTCATCCCTCTCCCCACATCTGCTGCTACTTGGTGACTTAAATATTCATATGGACTCCCCCACCTGCAAGCTCGCATCTGAATTCGCCTTTTTACTTGACAACTTCTCTCTCACTCAGCACGTCACCTTTCCCACCCATGACAAAGGTCACATCCTTGACCTGGTCTGCTCCACAAATCAACCGGTACTCGACCTCCATCCATGCCTCTTCCCCCTCTCTGATCATAAGCTTATACGGTTCACCATCCCTTCTCCGACACCTCGCCCCCACTTCCTCCGAGAAATCACCTTCCGTAATCTAAAATCCATCGATCCCCACCATCTCTCTGACCTGCTCTCCACCACTCTCCCCCTGGACTCAACCCATATCTCACCTGATGATCTCACAAACCATCTCAACTCCGCCTTGTCTACCTCCCTTACCATTCTGGCCCCCCTCAAAACAAGAACCGTAACTTTCAACACATCTTCACCCTGGTATACACCTGCACTTCGTAAGCTGAAACAGACTGGTCGCCGACTTGAACGACTCACAAAGAAATCATCTCTCACAGTCCACCATGAAGCTTACAAACTCTACCTCACTGACTACAAAGATGCCCTCATTGCTGCAAAATCTGCCTACCTCTCCTCCATATTCACCGATCCCTGCCTAAACCACAGAACCCTCTTCTCCACAGTGGGCAACCTCCTCAAGCCTCGAGCCAACACTCTCCCTACCTCTACTCCGGTTCTGCAACTCATTCCTCCACTTTTTCGCTGATAAAATCAGCACCATCTATCAATCTTTATCCCCTGTCCCTGACTCCCCAGCAACTACTCCACCACCTACCAAGGCCCCTCCTTTCAACATCTCCACTGACCTCCTTACCCCTCCTCCACACTGCTTCCTCTCCCAGTTCGACCTGGTCACCCCTACTGAAATCTCCAAACTCATCAGCTCTTCCAAACCCACTACCTGCTCCCTCGACCCTCTCCCCACTCCCCTGCTGAAGTCCTGCCTCCCCGTTCTCTGCCCCTACCTCACTAATCTCTTCAACTCCTCAGTGTCCCAAGGAATTGTCCCCTCCGCTTTCAAAACTGCTGCTGTCACACCAATCTTAAAGAAACCTGGTCTCGATCCCTCCTCTCTCATTAACTACCGCCCAATCTCAAACCTCCCCTTTCTTTCAAAAACCCTGGAGCGTATCGATGCGTCACAACTTCATTCCCACCTCCTTGCGTATAACCTACTTGAACCCCTCCAATCTGGCTTCCCCCCCCTCCATAGCACAGAAACTGCTCTCCTCAAAGTCCTCAACGACCTCCTCACCTCTGCTGAAACTGGTTTCCTCAACATCCTCATCCTCCTCGACCTGAGCGCAGCCTTCGATACAGTGAACCATAACATCTTGCTCACCAGACTCAAAGACCTCGGCATTGAAGGTTCTGCACTCAGTTGGCTCCGTTCGTACCTTTCCAACAGATCCCACTTCATCTCTATCCATAACCACACCTCTGCTACAGCCACAGTCACTCAAGGCGTTCCCCAAGGCTCCGTACTCGGCCCCCTCCTCTTCATCATCTACATCCTCCCCCTTGGTCAGATACTCCGCCACTTCAACCTGGACTTCCACTGTTACGCCGATGACACCCAGATCTACCTCGGCACCAAATCCCCCCACAACCCCCCCTCTCCCATATCAACACCTGTTTGTCAGCTATAAAAACCTGGATGCAACATAACTTCCTCAAACTCAACAGCGATAAAACAGAATTCCTCCTCATAGGCTCCAAATCCACACTCAGCAAAATCAATAACCCCACTCTCACCATCGACAGCACCACTGTCTCCCCATCTCCCCAGGCCCTTGGCGTTATCTTTGATTCCACCCTCTCCCTTGAGCCTCACATCCGCCATGTCATTAAAACCTCATTCTTTCACCTCCGCAACATCGCCAAAATCGGACCCTCTCTCACACCTCCCGCTGCTGAAAGACTCATCCATGCCTTCATCTCCTCCTGACTGGACTACTGCAACTCACTTCTCCTTGGCATCAGCTCCACCTACATCAACCGAATCCAACTGGTCCAGAACGCAGCCGCCCGACTTATCACCCACACCAAATCCTGGCATCACATCACTCCAGTCCTCAAACAACTTCACTGGCTTCCCATCTCCCGGATCACCTAAAAAATGCTGGTCCTCACCTACAAAGCCCTCCACCATCTGCCCCCCCCCTCCCCATATCTCACTGACCTCCTCTCCCCCTACCAACCCTCACGGTCCCTCAGATCCACATCAGCCGGTCTCCATCCACGTCCAACCTCTGCAGTTTTGGGGACAGAGCCTTCTCTAGGGCAGCTCCCAGGCTCTGGAACTCCCTCCCCCAACTGATCCGCAATTCCGTGTCCCTCACCATCTTCCAGTCCCGCCTCAAGACCCATCTCTTCACCTCTGCCTATCCTTAGCCCCACGTCCCCCTCCCTTTTCATCTGTGCTTGAATTGCCTCATATTGTGTTTTGAATTGAATTCTGTCTCTAATTTGTGTACTAGTCATGTCTCTACTATTTATTTCATTCCACTTACATGTTTTTCCTCTACTTGCTGAATTTTTGTAAGGTGTCCTTGAGACTCTTGAAAGGCGCCCATAAATAAAATTTATTATTATTATTATACAAAACTTTACCTAACATTCCCCAATTATAGAAAAAAATAGTGTTTTCGCACCTGTCCCACAAAATAAGTTTTATTTAAACTAAAAAAGAAGAAAATAAATGAGTTAATTCCATATAGGCTGCTGGAATATCCAGGGCCTCTACTCTTCAACCTTCTGGATGAAGACTGGGAACCCTGAGTTCCTAAAGTCCATAGAAGACACTGATATAATGATATTAACAGAAACATGGTATTGAAAGGATACGGTCATTCACTGTCCCTCAGGGTACCATGAAGTCATGGTGCCCTCAGTAAAAACTACTGATATACATAAGGGCAGAACCTCTGGGGGAGTCTTGGTGTGGTACAAATAAGAACTAGACAGTCACATTACATCAATAAAACAGGGGAAATCACATATATGGTTGAAACTAGTTTAAAAAATTGGAATAATTGGAAAAGATATATATCTATGTGCCGCCTACATACCCCCAACAGAATCGTCATATTTTGAAGAATATTTAAAACTCTCCACAGGGAAATCAATCATTTCCAGGCCCAAGGAAATGTGCTACTATGTGGAGACCTGAATGCAAGGACCGGATGTGAACCCGATTCCATAGGCCCACAGGGCAACAACCATGTGTTCGGTCAAACCCCCTTGTATGTCACACCAACTATCATTAACCGAAACAACCTCGACTGTGAAATAAATAAAAGTGGTAGAGAGGTAGTGCATCTCTGTCGAGCCTTGGGCCTGTACATAGTTAATGGTAGGCTCAGAGGGGACTCGCTGGGAAGGTTTACATATTCCTCAGCTCTTGGGTCTAGCGTGGTAGACTACGCAATTACTGACATAGACCACTGCACTATCAGTGCATTCACTGTTAGGCAGCAGTCCCCTCTTCCAGACCATAGTCAAATCAACGTGTACCTAAAATTTCCTGTTCAAACTAAAGACGTAAAAAAGGAACCCAGTAAGCTGTATAAACTAAACCAGACTTACAAATGGGCTTCAGATAGTGGAGATAAATTCACCATGGCCCTGAACTCAACCGATCTCACAAATAAAATACTGAAATTCAAGACAAACCCATATGAGACTACTAGAGATGGTGTAAACATGGCTATAAATGATATTAATATGATCTTTCACATGGCAGCCATCAAAGCTGACCTTGTGAAACAGAAGAGAAAAATTATCAAAAAACACAACCATGAAAAATGGTCCGACCATGAGTGTAAAAGTGTCAGAAAAGACCTGAGGAAAATATCAAACCAAAAACACCGTCAACCAAACAACCCAGACTTACGTACAGTGGCTTGCAAAAGTATTCATACCCCTTGAACTTTTCCACATTTTGTCACGTTACAACCACAAACGTAAATGTATTTTATTGGGATTTTATGTGATAGACCAACACAAAGTGGTGCACAATTGTGAAGTGGAAGGAAAATGATACATGGTTTTCAAATTTCTTTATAAATAAAAAACTGAAAGTGTGGCGTGCAAAAGTATTCAGTCCCCTTTACTCTGATACCCCTAAATAAAATCCAGTGCAACCAATTGCCTTCAGAAGTCACCTAATTAGTAAATAGAGTCCACTTGTGTGTAATCTAATCTCAGTATAAATACAGCTGTTCTGTGAAGGCCCCAGAGGTTTGTTAGAGAACAATAGTGAACAAACAGCATCATGAAGCCCAAGGAACACTTCAGACAGGTCAGGGATAAATTTGTGGAGAAGTTTAAAGCAGGGTTAGGTTATAAAAAAAATCCCAAGCTTTGAACATCTCACGGAGCACTATTCAATCCATCATCCGAAAATGGAAAGTGTATGGCACAACTGCAAACCTACCAAGACATGGCCGTCCACCTAAACTGACAGGCCGGGCAAGGAGAGCATTGATCAGAGAAGCAGCCAAGGTAACTCTGGAGGAGCTGCAGAGATCCACAGCTCAGGTGGGAGAATCTGTCCACAGGACAACTATTAGTCGTGCACTCCACAAATCGGGCCTTTATGGAAGAGTGGCAAGATGAAAGCCATTGTTGAAAAAAAGCCATAAGAAGTCCCGTTTGCAGTTTGCCACAAGCCATGTGGGGGACAGAGCAAACATGTGGAGGAAGGTGCTCTGGTCAGATGAGACCAAAATTGAAGTTTTTGGCCTAAATGCAAAACGCTATGTGTGGCGGAAAACTAACACTGCACAGCACCTGAACACACCATCCCCACTGTGAAACATGGTGGTGGCAGCATCATGCTGTGGGGATGCTTTTCTTCAGCAGGGACAGGGAAGCTGGTCAGAGTTGATGGAAGATGGATGGAGCCAAATACAGGGCAATCTTGGAAGAAAACCTGTTAGAGTCTGCAAAAGACTTGAGACTGGGGCGGAGGTTCACCTTCCAGCAGGACAACGACCCTAAACATACAGCCAGAGCTACAATGGAATGGTTTAGATCAAAGCATATTCATGTGTTAGAATGGCCCTGTCAAAGTCCAGACCTAAATCCAATTGAGAATCTCTGGCAAGACTTGAAAATTGCTGTTCACAGACACTCTCCATCCAATCTGACTGAGCTTGAGCTATTTTGCAAAGAAGAATGGGCAAACATTTCAGTCTCTAGATGTGAAAAGCTGGTAGAGACATACCCTAAAAGACTTGCAGCTGTAATTGCAGCGAAAGGTATTTCTACAAAGTATTGACTCAGGGGGGCTGAATACTTTTGCATGCCACACTTTTCAGATTTTTATTTGTAAAAAAATTTGAAAACCATGTATCATTTTTCTTCCACTTCACAATTATGCACCGCTTTGTGTTGGTCTATCACATAAAATCCCAATAAAATACATTTACGTTTGTGGTTGTAACGTGACAAAATGTGGAAAAGTTCAAGGGGTATGAATACTTTTGCAAGCCATTGTATTAGATATAATGAAACCCTTAAAAGGTATAAACACGCGATTAGGAACAAAAGACAAAATGACACTCACAAGAGACTTGAAGAAATTGAAAATTCCATAAATCAAAACCAATTTTGTGATATGTGGAATAACCTGAGCACAACAAAACTACGAACACTACCAATTCAAGACGGTGATATCTGGAGAGCACACTTCAAAAATCTATATAAAGATATCCCAATAAATAAAATAAACTCAAATTATTCCCATATCAAAGAAAAACTCCAAACACTAGAAACAGTAATTAAAGATTATCAAAACCCTCTTGATTCCCCAATTACTTTGGAAGAACTGACCATAAAAATTAAATCTCTTCACTCAAAGAAAGCCTGTGGTCCAGACAGCATAAAAAATGAATTGCTCAAGTACAGCACTCCGGAGATGCAGGACATAGTGCTTAGGCTGTTCAACATCATACTACGTTCAGGTTATTTCCCTGATATTTGGTGTCAAGGGCTTATTTCACCCATTTATAAGAGTGGAAACAAATTAGACCCAAATAATTATCGTGGCATCTGTGTCAGTGGCTGCCTAGGGAAGTTATTCTGCAGTATCATAAACAACAGAATGCAGGATTTCCTTAACAAACACAACATTCTCAGTAAAAACCAAATTAGCTTCCGCTCAAAACACCGTACCACATTTATACCCTCCACACTCTCATTGAAAAACATGTACACCAAGCGAAAAATGGGAAAATATTTGCCTGTTTTATTGACTTTGAGAAAGCATTTGACTCTATTTGGCATGAAGGGCTCTATTACAAACTCCTCGGCTGTGGTATGGGAGGAAAGGTATATGACCTTATCAAATCAATGTATCTGATTAATAAATGTGGCGTTAAAATTGGGGACAATCGCACTGATCTCTTCGCCCAGAGGAAAGGCGTCTGGCAAGGCTGCAATCTGAGCCTGACACTGTTTAATGTATATATCAATGATTTGGCAGTAAAGTTGGACCAGAGCACAGCGCCGGGCCTCTGTCTTCTGGACGGAGAGGTAAAATCCCTATTTTATGCGGATGACTTGGTTCTAATAATAATAATAATAATAATAATAATAAATTGTATTTATGGGCGCCTTTCAAGAGTCTCAAGGACACCTTACAAAAATTTAGCAGGTAGAGGATAAACATGTAAGCGGACTGAAATAAATAGTAGAGACATGACTAGTACACAAAGTAAAGACAGAATTCAATACAAAACACAATATGAGGCAATTAATGCACAGATGAAAAGGGAGGGGGACGTGGGGCCAAGGGTAGGCAGAGGTGAAGAGATGGGTCTTGAGGCGGGACTGGAAGATGGTGAGGGACACGGAATTGCGGATCAGTTGGGGGAGGGAGTTCCAGAGCCTGGGAGCTGCCCTGGAGAAGGCTCTGTCCCCAAAACTGCGGAGGTTGGACTTGTGGATGGAGAGGAGACCGGCTGATGTGGATCTGAGGAACCGTGAGGGTTAGTAGGGGGAGAGGAGGTCAGTGAGACATGGGGGGGCCAGATGGTGGAGGGCTTTGTAGGTGAGGATCAGGATTTTGTAGGTGACCTGGTGGGAGATGGGAAGCCAGTGAAGTTGTTTGAGGACTGGAGTGATGTGATGCCAGGATTTGGTGTGGGTGATGAGTCGGGCGGCTGCGTTCTGGACCAGTTGGAGTCGGTTGATGTAGGTGGAGCTGATGCCAAGGAGAAGTGAGTTGCAATAGTCCAGTCGGGAGGAGATGAAGGCATGGATGAGTCTTTCAGCAGCGGGCGGTGTGAGAGAGGGTCTGAGTTTGGCGATGTTGCGGAGATGAAAGAAGGAGGTTTTAATGACATGGCGGATGTGAGGCTCAAGGGAGAGGGTGGAATCAAAGATCACGCCAAGGTGGCGGGCCTGGGGAGATGGGGTGACAGTGGTGCCGTCGATGGTGAGAGTGGGGTTATTGATTTTGCTGAGTGTGGCTTTGGAGCCACACTCTTTGGTTTGGTTCTGCTGTCCCCCACAGAACAGGGACTGCAGCAACAGTCGGACCTACTTGATGAGTACTGCCAAAATTGGGCCCTGGCAGTAAATCTAAAGAAAACCAACATCATGACTTTTCAGAAAAGACCCAGATGTCAGGAAGATAAATACAAATTTACTCTCAATGGTATTGTTATCGAACACACTATGAGCTATATTTACCTTGGTCTAACTGTTTCAGCATCAGGGAGCTTCAATATGGCAGTGAATGCACTAAAAGAGAAAGCTCGAAGAGCTCTGTACGCAATAAAAAGAAGATTCTACAACATCCAAATTCCAATTAAAATCTTTGACAGTTTAATCCAGCTTATTGCGCTTTATGGTAGTGAAGTATGGGGTCCGCTCACTCACCATAGTTATAGTAAATGGGAAAAACATACAACGGAGGCCCTGCATGCGGAATTTTGTCGGAACATCCTCCGTATCCAAAGGGAAACACCAACAAACGCATGTAGGGCAGAATTAGGCAGATACCCACTGATAATATATATCCAGAAAAGAGCACTAAATTTTTGGAATCATCTTAAATCTAGCCCCCCAGATACCCTCCAGTTTAAAGCCCTTCAAACACAAGAGGGGAGCCCAGAAAAGAGTTCCCTGTGTCAGTTGGTACTGAGACTAACTACCCCTATTCAGTTAAACCCTATACAGTTAAACCCTGACCGGCCTCAGATCAATACTGACCCCCAATCACCAGTTAGAGTGAACCAAATTATCAAACAATGTAAAGAAACGTATTTGGAACATTGGGATAAAGAAACCGAAAGCCAAAGCAGATTAGAATGCTACCGTGCCCTAAAAAGAGATTATAAATTGGCAGACTATCTCTCAACTGTTAGAGACATAAAGCAGAGATAGACCCTCACCAAATACAGGTTAAGTGACCACTATTTGGCAGTTGAAAAAGGAAGACAAAAGTGATTCTGGCAACCAAGAGAAAACAGAATATGCGGCCACTGTTCGACAGATGAGGTTGAAACAGAGGTGCACTTCCTCCCAAAATGCACAAAATTTGACAAAACAAGGAAAGCATACTTTGACAAACTCAGTGTGGCAACCCCTGATTTTAAAGAACTAGATGATACATCAAAACTAAGAATAATCCTTGGCGAAGGAAATACGGCACATCTTGGTGCACAATACGTAACAGCATGCCATAACCTGAGAGACGGTGAATGACCAACATGCACATATGTACGCACACACTAATTGACATTAACTGACACTAAGAAATTAATATTGAATTGCTAAACTTGCTATTGTGTTGTACTGCTTACAGCTGCAAGAACGTGTAGCAATCAATAAAGGGCTATAGGCTTATTGCGAGTTTATGTACAGGGACATATCTATCCATGCACTGTATACTTGTATTTATACATATGCATTTTAAATATGTATGTCATGTTTTATACTTTGGCAATATAACAATGTTTTTATCATGCCAATAAAGTTTTTTAATTGAAATTGAAATTGAATTGAGAATAACAGGTAGACAAAAATGCTGGAGAAACTCAGCGGGTGAGGCAGTATCCATGGAGCGAAGGAAAGAGGCGATATTTCGGGTCGAGACCCTTCTTCAGAGAGAGAATGACCAGATCAGTTAACTTGACATCATAGTCATACAGCACAGAAACAGGCCCTTCGGCCCAACTTGCCAATGCCGACCAAGTTGCCCCATTTACACTAATCCCAACTGCTCACATTTGACCCATATCTCTCTAAACTGTTCCTGTCCATGTATCCGTCCAAATGTCTTTTAAATTTTGCTGCAGTATCTGCCTCAACTACATCTGGTGACTCATTCCATATATCCACCACTTTCTGTGTTAAAAAGTTGCCTCGTGAATTCTTGTTAAAGATGAAAATAAATTTATTGATTCAGATGTTAAAAATCCAAGGTTTTTGGATGTTAAGGGAATAATTAATGTGAGGTTAATGCAGAAACTGATACTCAGGTAATAGATCAAGATTGATTTTAGTAAATGATGGGGTGAATATGAAGGGTTTGAATGGCCTCCTGCTGTTCTTATGCTCTTCTGTTCTCAAAATGTTATGCCCGGATTCTCTTCTTCAAACGTCAAGAGTCAAGAGTCATTAATTATCATAGGTACTGAAACAGAACAATGAAATTCTCATTTGCAGCATCATACCAGGTCTGTAAACACAGAACTCAAAAGATAACATAATAAAACAAACAAAATAGTTCAATAAATTAAAAGAAACTCCATTAGTGTAAAACAAAACAAAAGCCCTAAGTTCCTAGTGCAACCAGGACAGTTTGTAGTTCAAAGTTTAGTTGTTTTTGGAGTGTTCAATAGGCTGATGGATGTTGGGATGAAACTATTCCTGAACTGGAGGTCACAGTTTTAGACCCCTGTGAGATAGAAGAGTGAGATAGATTAGTTTAGTTTAGCGATACACCGCGGAAACAGGCCTCTCGGCACACCGACTCCTCGCCGACTAGTGATCCCTGTACACCTGCGCTATCCTATGTATAATTCTTACTAAAGCCAATTAACCTCCAAACCTGCATGTCTTTGGTGTGTGGGAGGCAACCGGAGCACCCAGAGAGAACCCATGCGGTCATGGGGAGAACGTACAAACTCCGTACAGACAAGTACTCGTAGTCAGGTTGAACTGTGTCTCTGCCGCTGTTAGGCAGCAACTCTACCTAATCACCTATGGTTTCACCCATTAAGAACATGCTGCACTAAATGTCAGCCTCATATCTTTAAAATTAACTTTAGTTTGTAATATACATGTGATTCATCCTCCTTTGTGCAAACTTCATGTTGAATATGAAAGCACATTAATCATAAAGAAAGTATCAAAGGATACTTGTTGACATTTGCAGAGATACTTATCGCACATCTACATATTGACTGGTTGCATCATGGCCTGATTCAGCAACTCGAATGCCCAGGAATGAAAAAGACTGCAAAAATTGGTGGACACTGCCCGGTCCATCAGAGGAACTTGTAGAGATCTACAAGAGTCACAACTTCGTCAGCCAGCATCATCAGAGACTCACACCACCCTGACTATAATTTCATTCCTGCCATCCAGAAGAAGGAATACGAGCCTGAAAACAGTAACGTCCAGGTTCAGGAGCAGCTTCTTCCCTTCAAACATGTTTACACACCTGTGTGCTGTTGCAAGTAAGAGTTTCATTGTTCCGCTTCGGAACATATGACAATGAAACACCCTTGACTTTTGATTCTTGAATCTTTGTTAAGGAGACAATACCTAGTTCAAGAATGTGGAATTAATTGCCTCAGAAGGCTGCGCAGGCCAGGTCAATGGATATTTATAGGTTGGAGATCGATAGATTCATGATTAGTGCGGGTGTCAGAGGTTGTAGGGAGAATGAGGTTGAGTGAGAAAGATAGATCAGCCATGATTGAATGGCGGTGTAGACTTGATGGGCCGAATGGCCTAATTCTGCTCCTACATCTGTGTAAGAAGGAACTGCAGACGCTGGTTTACACCAAAGATAGACACAAAATGCTGAGTAACTCAACGGAACAGGCAGCATCTCTGGAGAGAAGGAATGGGTGACGTTTTGGGTCGAGACCCTTTTTCAATCTGAAGAAGGGTCTTGTACCTAAAACCTGCATTTCTCCAGCATTTTGTATCTGCTCCTACAACTTATGAACTTATAAAAAGCTTGGTTCAAAGAACTGCACTTGGTCCCTTTTGTGGTTGTTTTTGTTTCACCCGTGTGAGAAATATAACAAAACCCGTTATTACCACACTGCTATTTTAACAACTAGTTTCATGCATTTTATCACAGCCATCAGATTCAGATTCAATTTTAATTGTCATTGTCAGTGTACAGTACATCAGAAACTAACATTTTGTTTTCAGTTCTGTTCTGCAATTCTACGTTTTTTTATTCTCTGTCCATCCTTACTTCTATCTTTCTTAAAAATGATACAAAGGTGCAATTACCAATCTTTCCGCACCTTTTTCTGAATTCCTGATCTTTAAAAATGGTTTTAACCTGCAACTCGTCCGGGAAAGAAGAGTGAAGCAGCACGTTGAACAGAAAGTAGGGAATCATTCAGAAATTATTATTGATAAGTCCAGTCAGTTTATCTTCAATGTGTCGGAGAAAATGTTGAATCCCTTACCCTGTTTTTGTAGTTCCTTGTCCAAGAAAACTGTGATTGTGATTCCTTGAATATATTCAAAGCTGGGAGTTAAATCTATGGGGATTGGGCAGGAAAGTTGAATCAACTAAAGCCTTTTTGAATAAAAGAACAAGCTCATGGGACCGAATGCTATTTTTGTTACACATCAGAGCAAGTCAATGTTTTTCATTCCTCATATCCAATGTATATAAATGACAAAGGGAGGCAGTGCCCCATGAACTATTTCATTTGCTTGCCTTTTTGCACAGGATGATATAATTCAATTGAAAATCTATTTGAACTCATATCCAGCAACTTGTGAAAAAACTAAAGATAAAATTAGGTTTTTACTTTAGAAACAAATCTTGTTTTTCTTTTGAAGCCAAAAAAAGACTTGTTGCTGCAATGTTTATGTCTGTGTTGGACTATGGTGATGTTTTATATATGAATGCATCTTCAAAATGCCTACAGTCTTTGGACACGGTCTATCACGGAGCACTGAAATTTGTTACTAATTTTAAAACCCTCACGCACTACTGCTCTTTGTATGCTCAAGTTGGATGGTTTGCCCTGTCCACCCGCAGACTCCATCATTGGCATATCCTTATTTATAAGACTATCCTCGGTGTTCTTCCTTCATACCTGCAGAAGTATGTAATTCGAAAAAGCACAGGAACTTATCAGCTCCGCTCTGAGGACTTGTTCTTACTAACTCTACCTAAAGTCCGTACTGAATTGGGGAAAAGGGCATTTAGTTATGCTGCTCCCTTCGTATGGAACCAGCTGCAGAATGAACTGAAACTTAAGGAGCTGGTTTCTATAAACAGATTTAAATCCCTTCTTAATGATGTTGAAGCGGGCTCTTCTGTCTCTACATGCTTTGTTTGATGATGTTCTGACTGTGACTCTATTTATATGTTCTCTGTTGTTTTTAAATTATTGTCTGTAACTGTGGAACTGTGCTGTTGCCTGTCTTGGCCAGGACTCTCTTGTAAAAGAGATTTTTAATCTAGTTATGTGAATAATAGACATGAAAACCTGCCCGTTAATGAACTATGTATTTATGACTAAACGTGGCGACATGTTATTCATATTTCAGCCTATCACACCAACAGTCAAATTTGAACTGTAGTGGTAGACCTGCTGCCTCACAGCGCCAGGAATCTAGGTTCAATCCTGACCTCGGGTGCTGTCTGTGTGGAGTTTGCAAGTTCTCCCTGTGACTCCATAAGTTTCCTCCGGTTCTCCGCTTTCGTCTGTCGACAAATTTCAAAGTTCATTGAACAGTTTTATCTTCTGCTCACAGCAGTGAACCAGGCCCTCACTTAGAAGGTCATAAAACCCGAAACTCTCTTTCCCAGAGACAATAGACAATAGACAATAGGTGCAGGAGTAGGCAAATTGGCCCTTCGAGCCAGCACCGCCATTCAATGTGACCATGGCTGATCATCCCCAATCAGTACGCCGTTCCTGCCTTCTCCCCATATGGCCTGACTACGCTATTTTTAAGAGCCCTATCCAGCTCTCTCTTGAAAGCATCCAGAGAACCTGCCTCCACCGCCCTCTGAGGCAGAGAATTCCACAGACTCACCACTCTCTGTGTTTCCTCGTATCCGTTCTAAATGGCTTGCTCCTTATTCTTAAACTGTGGCCCCTGGTTCTGGAATCCCCCAACATCGGGAACATGTTTTCTGCCTCTAGCGTGTCCAAGCCCTTAACAATCTTATATGTTTCAATGAGATCGCCTCTCATCCTTCTTAACTCCAGAGTGTACAAGCCCAGCTGCTCCATTCTCTCAGCATATGACAGTCCCGCCATCCTGGGAATTAACCTTGTAAACCTGCGCTGCACTCCCTCAATTGCTAGAATGTCCTTCCTCAAATTAGGGGACCAAAACTGCACACAATACTCCAGGTGTGGTCTCACTAGGGCTCTGTACAACTGCAGAAGGACCTCTTTGCTTCTATATTCGATTCCTCTTGTTATAAAGGCCAACATGCCATTCGCTTTGTTCACTGCCTGCTGTACCTGCATGCTTACTTTAATAGACTGATGACCAAGGACATCCCAGATCCCGTTGTACTTCCCCTTTTCCCAACTTGACGCCATTTAGATAGTAATCTGCCTTCCTGTTTTTGCTATCAAAGTGGATAACCTCACATTTGTCCACATTAAACTTCATCTGCCATGCATCTGCCCACTCCCCCAACCTGTCCAAGTCACCCTGCATACTCATAGCATCCTCCTCACAGTTCACACTGCCACCCAGCTTTGTGTCATCTGCAAATTTGCTAATGTTACTTTGAATCCCTTCATCCAAATCATTGATGTATATTGTAAATAGCTGCGGTCCCAGCACCGAACCTTGCGGTACACCACTAGTCACTGCCTGCCATTCCGAAAGGGACCCGTTAATCCCTACTCTTTGCTTCCTGTCTGCCAACCACTTTTCTAACAATGTCTGCACACTACCCCCAATACCATGTGCCCTAATTTTGACCACTAATCTCCTATGTGGGACCTTATCAATTCCAGGTGCACTACATCCACTGGCTCTCCCTTGTCCATTTTCCTAGTTACATTTCAAAAAATTCCAGGAGATTTGTTATTAACAAAATTTCCAGGAGCTCCATCATCCGGCGAGAGGGCTTGAAACATCGGGCCGCCGTTGTGGCGACTGCGGGGGCCTCAAATAGGCCCCGACCATGGGTGAACATAGAGGAAGAGGACTGGACTTTGCTGCCTTCCCTCACATTGGGAACCATTGTGGGGGAATGTTTTTATGTTTAATGTCAAATTCTTTAATGTGTTTTATTTTTATTGGTGTGCTGTAATGGCAACTCAAATTTCACTATACCAATTGGTGTATGTGACAATAAATGTCCTTTGTCCTTTGTCCTTTGTTGTGTACATAGATTTCAGTAAGGCATTCAACAAGGTCCCGCATGGTAGGCTGCTCTGGAAGGTTAGATTGCATGGGATCCAAAGAGAGATAGCTGAATGGATGGCAAATTGGCTCCATGGAAGGAAGCAGAGGGTGATGGTGAAAGGTTGCTTCTCGGACCTAAGGCCTTTGATTCGTGGTGTGCCTCAGGGTTCGGTGCTGGGCCCATTACTGTTTGTCATCTACATCAATGATTTGGATGAGAACATACGGGGCAAGATTAACAAGTTTGCTGATGATACAAAAGCGAGTGGTTTTGCAGATAGTGAAAATGGTTGTGAAAGATTACAGCAGGATCTTGATCATTTGGCCAGGTGGGCTGAGGAATGGTTGATGGAGTTTAATACAGAGAAGTGTGATGTGTTGCATTTTGGGACATCTAACAAGGACAGGACCTACACAGTAAATGGTAGGCCTCTGGGTAGTGATGTGGAGCAGAGGGATCTTGGAGTACAGGAGCATGGTTCCTTGAAGGTCAAGTCGCAGGTAGATAAGGTGGTCAAAAAGGTTTTTGACATTTTGGCCTTCATCAGTCAGAGTATTGGGTATAGAAGTTAGGGGATCAAGTTGCAGTTGTTTAAGATGTTGGTGAGACCGCATTTAGAATATTGTGTTCAGTTCTGGGCACCATGTTGTAGGAAAGATCTTGTTAAGCTTGAAGGGGTTCTTGAAACGGTTATAATTCTTAAAAACTGGATCTACATAGTCATATTTACATATCTGTGGCTAACAAAATTGCCATTTTATTTAGAAGTCACGTGAGTGACTAATTGAAGAAGCCCGTCAGCCCGCATGCGCATCAATATGTCTAATGCATGGCGCGCCGTGCGGGAGCAGTTCGAACTGCTCTAGCAGGTAAGTCCATTTTTTTTTCCAGCCGGCCACTCCGATAGTGGGCCTGAAGTAGCTATGGAGGCGGCCGGGGTTTGGGCCGCCGTGAAAGCTCCATAAGGAGCTAGAGTACTATTTTGCGGGGCCGTCGAACTCCGCACGGGAGCAAGCGGCTGTATTTGCAGGCTGCTCTGGAGGTACATAGGAGCTAGGTTTGTGGCGTTTGCCGTTTGAGCTCCGACTGCCGCTCGAGATCCGCACGGGAGCAAGTGGCCGAATTTTGCAGGCCGCTGTGGGTCTCCATAAACGCTGGATTTGTGGCGGATGCCACTCGAGCTCTGAACGAGACATGGCCGTCCACCTAAACTGACAGGCCGGGCAAGGAGGGCATTGATCAGAGAAGCAGCCAAGGTAACTCTGGAGGAGCTGCAGAGATCCACAGCTCAGGTGGGAGAATCTGACCACAGGACAACTATTAGTCGTGCACTCCACAAATCGGGCCTTTATGGAAGAGTGGCAAGAAGAAAGCCATTGTTGAAAAAAAGCCATAAGAAGTCCCGTTTGCAGTTTGCCACAAGCCATGTGGGGGACAGAGCAAACATGTGGAGGAAGGTGCTCTGGTCAGATGAGACCAAAATTGAAGTTTTTGGCCTAAATGCAAAACGCTATGTGTGGCGGAAAACTAACACTGCACATCACCCTGAACACACCATCCCCACTGTGAAACATGGTGGTGGCAGCATCATGCTGTGGGGATGCTTTTCTGCAGCAGGGACAGGGAAGCTGGTCAGAGTTGATGGGAAGATGGATGGAGCCAAATACAGGGCAATCTTGGAAGAAAACCTGTTAGAGTCTGCAAAAGACTAGAGACTGGGGCGGAGGTTCACATTCCAGCAGGACAACGGCCTTATACATACAGCCAGAGCTACAATGGAATGGTTTAGATCAAAGCATATTCATGTGTTAGAATGGCCCTGTCAAAGTCCAGATCTAAATCCAATTGAGAATCTCTGGCAAGACTTGAAAATTGCTGTTCACAGACACTCTCCATCCAATCTGACTGAGCTTGAGCTATTTTGCAAAGAAGAATGGGCAAAAATTTCAGTCTCTATATGTGAAAAGCTGGTAGAGACATACCCTAAAAGACTTGCAGCTGTAATTGCAGCGAAAGGTGGTTCTACAAAGTATTGACTCAGGGGGGCTGAATACTTTTGCATGCCACACTTTTCAGTCTTTTATTTGTAAAAAAATTTGAAAAACCATGTATCATTTTTCTTCCACTTCACAATTATGCACCACTTTGTGTTGGTCTATCACATAAAATCCCAACAAAATACATTTACGTTTGTGGTTGTAATGTAACAAAATGTGGAAAAGTTCAAGGGGTATGAATACTTTTGCAAGCCACTGTATTAGATATAATAAAACCCTTAAAAGGTATAAACACACGATTAGGAACAAAAGACAAAATTACACTCACAAGAGACTTGAAGAAATTGAAAATTCCATAAATCAAAACCAATTTTGTGATATGTGGAATAACCTGAGCACAACAAAACTACGAATACTACCAATTCAAGACGGTGATATCTGGAGAGCACACTTCAAAAATCTATATAAAGATATCCCAATAAATAAAATAAACTCAAATTATTCCCATATCAAAGAAAAACTCCAAACACTAGAAACAGTAATTAAAGATTATCAAAACCCTCTTGATTCCCCAATTACTTTGGAAGAACTGGCCATAAAAATTAAATCTCTTCACTCAAAGAAAGCCTGTGGTCCAGACAGCATAAAAAATGAATTGCTCAAGTACAGCACTCCGGAGATGCAGGACATAGTGCTTAGGCTGTTCAACATCAAACTACGTTCAGGTTATTTCCCTGATATTTGGTGTCAAGGGCTTATTTCACCCATTTATAAGAGTGGAAACAAATTAGACCCAAATAATTATCGTGGCATCAATAATAATAATAATAATAATAATAAATTGTATTTATGGGCGCCTTTCAAGAGTCTCAAGGACACCTTACAAAAATTTAGCAGGTAGAGGATAAACATGTAAGCGGACTGAAATAAATAGTAGAGACATGACTAGTACACAAAGTAAAGACAGAATTCAATACAAAACACAATATGAGGCAATTAATGCACAGATGAAAAGGGAGGGGGACGTGGGGCTAAGGGTAGGCAGAGGTGAAGAGATGGGTCTTGAGGCGGGACTGGAAGATGGTGAGGGACACGGAATTGCGGATCAGTTGGGGGAGGGAGTTCCAGAGCCTGGGAGCAGCCCTGGAGAAGGCTCTGTCCCCAAAACTGCGGAGGTTGGACTTGTGGATGGAGAGGAGACCGGCTGATGTGGATCTGAAGGACCGTGAGGGTTAGTAGGGGGAGAGGAGATCAGTGAGACATGGGGGGGCCAGATAGTGGAGGGCTTTGTAGGTGAGGATCAGGATTTTGTAGGTGACCCGGTGGGAGATGGGAAGCCAGTGAAGTTGTTTGAGGACTGGAGTGATGTGATGCCAGGATTTGGTGTGGGTGATGAGTCGGGCGGCTGCGTTCCGGACCAGTTGGAGTCGGTTGATGTAGGTGGAGCTGATGCCAAGGAGAAGTGAGTTGCAATAGTCCAGTCGGGAGGAGATGAAGGCATGGATGAGTCTTTCAGCAGCGGGCGGTGTGAGAGAGGGTCTGAGTTTGGCAATGTAGCGGAGATGAAAGAAGGAGGTTTTAATGACATGGCGGATGTGAGGCTCAAGGGAGAGGGCGGAATCAAAGATCACGCCAAGGTGGCGGGCCTGGGGAGATGGGGAGACAGTGGTGCCGTCGATGGTGAGAGTGGGGTTATTGATTTTGCTGAGTGTGGCTTTGGAGCCACACTCTTTGGTTTGGTTCTGCTGTCCCCCACAGAACAGGGACTGCAGCAACAGTCGGACCTACTTGATGAGTACTGCCAAAATTGGGCCCTGGCAGTAAATCTAAAGAAAACCAACATCATGATTTTTCAGAAAAGACCCAGATGTCAGGAAGATAAATACAAATTTACTCTCAATGGTATTGTTATCGAACACAGTATGAGCTATATTTAAAGGTACACAAAATTGCTGGAGGAACTCAGCGGGTGCAGCAGCATCTATGGAGCGAAGGAAATAGGCGACGTTTCGGGCCGAAACCCTTCTTCTAACCTTGGTCTAACTGTTTCAGCATCAGGGAGCTTCAATATGGCAGTGAATGCACTAAAAGAGAAAGCTCGAAGAGCTCTGTACGCAATAAAAAGAAGATTCTACAACATCCAAATTCCAATTAAAATCTTTGACAGTTTAATCCAGCTTATTGCGCTTTATGGTAGTGAAGTATGGGGTCCGCTCACTCACCATAGTTATAGTAAATGGGAAAAACATACAACGGAGGCCCTGCATGCGGAATTTTGTCGGAACATCCTCCGTATCCAAAGGAAAACACCAACAAACGCATGTAGGGCGGAATTAGGCAGATACCCACTGATAATAAATATCCAGAAAAGAGCACTAAATTTTTGGAATCATCTTAAATCTAGCCCCCCACATACCCTCCAGTTTAAAGCCCTTCAAACACAAGAGGGGAGCCCAGAAAAGAGTTCCCTGTGTCAGTTGGTACTGAGACTAACTACCCCTATTCAGTTAAACCCTATACAGTTAAACCCTGACCGGCCTCAGATCAATACTGACCCCCAATCACCAGTTAGAGTGAACCAAATTATCAAACAATGTAAAGAAACGTATTTGGAACATTGGGATAAAGAAACCAAAAGCCAAAGCAGATTAGAATGCTACCGTGCCCTAAAAAGAGATTATAAATTGGCAGACTATCTCTCAACTGTTAGAGACATAAAGCAGAGATAGACCCTCATTAAATACAGGTAAAGTGACCACTATCTGGCAGTTGAAAAAGGAAGACAAAAGTGATTCTGGCAACCAAGAGAAAACAGAATATGCGGCCACTGTTCGACAGATGAGGTTGAAACAGAGGTGCACTTCCTCCTAAAATGCACAAAATTTGACAAAACAAGGAAAGCATACTTTGACAAACTCAGTGTGGCAACCCCTGATTTTAAAGAACTAGATGATACATCAAAACTAAGAATAATCCTTGGCGAAGGAAATACGGCACATCTTGGTGCACAATACGTAACAGCATGCCATAACCTGAGAGACGGTGAATGACCAACATGCACATATGTACGCACACACTAATTGACATTAACTGACACTAAGAAATTAATATTGAATTGCTAAACTTGCTATTGTGTTGTACTGCTTACAGCTGCAAGAACGTGTAGCAATCAATAAAGGGCTATAGGCTTATTGCGAGTTTATGTACAGGGACATATCTATCCATGCACTGTATACTTGTATTTATACATATGCATTTTAAATATGTATGTCATGTTTTATACTTTGGCAATATAACAATGTTTTTATCATGCCAATAAAGTTTTTAAATTGAAATTGAAATTGAATTGAGAATAACAGGTAGACAAAAATGCTGGAGAAACTCAGCGGGTGAGGCAGTATCCATGGAGCGAAGGAAAGAGGCGATATTTCGGGTCGAGACCCTTCTTCAGAGAGAGAATGACCAGATCAGTTAACTTGACATCATAGTCATACGGCACAGAAACAGGCCCTTCGGCCCAACTTGCCAATGCCGACCAAGTTGCCCCATTTACACTAATCCCAACTGCTCACATTTGACCCATATCTCTCTAAACTGTTCCTGTCCATGTATCCGTCCAAATGTCTTTTAAATTTTGCTGCAGTATCTGCCTCAACTACATCTGGTGACTCATTCCATATATCCACCACTTTCTGTGTTAAAAAGTTGCCTCGTGAATTCTTGTTAAAGATTAAAATAAATGTATTGATTCAGATGTTAAAAATCCAAGGTTTTTGGATGTTAAGGGAATAATTAATGTGAGGTTAATGCAGAAACTGATACTCAGGTAATAGATCAAGATTGATTTTAGTAAATGATGGGGTGAATATGAAGGGTTTGAATGGCCTCCTGCTGTTCTTATGCTCTTGTGTTCTCAAAATGTTATGACCGGATTCTCTTCTTCAAGCGTCAAGAGTCAAGAGTCATTAATTATCATAGGTACTGAAACAGAATAATGAAATTCTTATTTGCAGCATCATACCAGGTCTGTAAACACAGTACTCAAAATATAACATAATAAAACAAACAAAAAAGTTCAATAAATTAAAAGAAACTCCATTAGTGTAAAACAGAACAAAAGCCCTAAGTTCCTAGTGCAACCAGGACAGTTTGTAGTTCAAAGTTTAGTTGTTTTTGGAGTGTTCAATAGGCTGATGGATGTTGGGATGAAACTATTCCTGAACTGGAGGTCACAGTTTTAGACCCCTGTGAGATAGAAGAGTGAGATAGATTAGTTTAGTTTAGCGATACACCGCGGAAACAGGTCCTTTGGCCCACCGACTCCTCGCCGACCAGTGATCCCTGTACACCTGCGCTATCCTATGTATAATTCTTACTAAAGCCAATTAACCTACAAACCTGCATGTCTTTGGTGTGTGGGAGGCAACCGAAGCACCCAGAGAGAACCCATGCGGTCATGGGGAGAACGTACAAACTCCGTACAGACAAGTACTTGTAGTCAGGTTGAACTGTGTCTCTGCCGCTGTTAGGCAGCAACTCTACCTAATCACCTATGGTTTCACCCATTAAGAGTATGCTGCACTAAGTTTCAGCCTCATATCTTTAAAATTAACTTTAGTTTGTAATATACATGTGATTCATCCTCCTTTGTGCAAACCTCATGTTGAATATGAAGGCACATTAATCATAAAGAAAGTCCATCAATGCCTCTGCTTCATTAGAAGATTTAGGAGATTTGGTATGTCAAAGTATACTTGTTGACATTTGCAGAGATACTTATCGCACATCTACATATTGACTGGTTGCATCTTGGCCTGATTCAGCAACTCGAATGCCCAGGAATGAAAAAGACTGCAAAAATTGGTGGACACTGCCCGGTCCATCAGAGGAACTTGTAGAGATCTACAAGAGTCACAACTTCAAATCGTCAGCCAGCATCATCAGAGACTCACACCACCCTGACTATAATTTCATTCCTGCCATCCAGAAGAAGGAATACGAGCCTGAAAACTGTAACATCCAGGTTCAGGAGCAGCTTCTTCCCTTCAAACATGTTTACACACCTGTGTGCTGTTGCAAGTAAGAGTTTCATTGTTCCGCTTCGGAACATATGACAATGAAACACCCTTGACTTTTGATTCTTGAATCTTTGTTAAGGAGACAATACCTAGTTCAAGAATGTGGAATTAATTGCCTCAGAAGGCTGCGCAGGCCAGGTCAATGGATATTTATATGTTGGAGATTGATAGATTCATGATTAGTGCAGGTGTCAGAGGTTGTAGGGAGAATGAGGTTGAGTGAGAAAGATAGATCAGCCATGATTGAATGGCGGTGTAGACTTGATGGGCCGAATGGCCTAATTCTGCTCCTACATCTGTGTAAGAAGGAACTGCAGACGCTGGTTTACACCAAAGATAGACACAAAATGCTGAAGTAACTCAATGGAACAGGCAGCATCTCTGGAGAGAAGGAATGGGTGACGTTTTGGATCGAGACCCTTTTTCAATCTGAAGAAGGGTCTTGTACCCAAAACCTGCATTTCTCCAGCATTTTGTATCTGCTCCTACAACTTATGAACTTATAAAAAGCTTGGTTCAAAGAACTGCACTTGGTCCCTTTTGTGGTTGTTTTTGTTTCACCCGTGTGAGAAATATAACAAAACCCGTTATTACCACACTGCTATTTTAACAACTAGTTTCATGCATTTTATCACAGCCATCAGAAACTAACATTTTGTTTTCTGTTCTGTTCTGCAATTCTACGTTTTTTTATTCCCTGTCCATCCTTACTTCTATCTTTCTTAAAAATGATACAAAGGTGCAATTACCAATCTTTCCGCACCTTTTTCTGAATTCCTGATCTTTAAAAATGGTTTTAACCTGCAACTCGTCCGGGAAAGAAGAGTGAAGCAGCACGTTGAACAGAAAGTAGGGAATCATTCAGAAATTATTATTGATAAGTCCAGTCAGTTTATCTTCAATGTGTCGGAGAAAATGTTGAATCCCTTACCCTATTTTTGTAGTTCCTTGTCCAAGCAAACTGTGATTGTGATTCCTTGAATATATTCAAAGCTGGGAGTTAAATCTATGGGGATTGGGCAGGAAAGTTGAATCAACTAAAGCCTTTTTGAATAAAAGAACAAGCTCATGGGACCGAATGCTATTTTTGTTCCACATCAGAGTAAGTCAATGGTTTTCATTCCTCATATCCAATGTATATAAATGACAAAGGGAGGCAGTGCCCCATGAACTATTTCATTTGCTTGCCTTTTTGCACAGGATGATATAATTCAATTGAAAATCTATTTGAACTCATATCCAGCAACTTGTGAAAAAACTAAAGATAAAATTAGGTTTTTACTTTAGAAACAAATCTTGTTTTTCTTTTGAAGCCAAAAAAAGACTTGTTGCTGCAACGTTTATGTGTGTGTTGGACTATGGTGATGTTTTATATATGATGCATCTTCAAAATGCCTACAGTCTTTGGACATGGTCTATCACGGAGCACTGAAATTTGTTACTAATTTTAAAACCCTCACGCACCACTGCTCTTTGTATGCTCAAGTTGGATGGTTTGCCCTGTCCACCCGCAGACTCCATCATTGGCATATCCTTATTTATAAGACTATCCTCGGTGTTCTTCCTTCATACCTGCAGAAGTATGTAATTCGAAAAAGCACAGGAACTTATCAGCTCCGCTCTGAGGACTTGTTGATTGAATCCTTTATTTGTCATTCAGACCTTTCGGTCTGAACGAAATGCTGTTGCCTGCAGCCATACATGTAATAATAACAAAACACAATAAACACAAATTAACATCCACCACAGTGAATTCACCAAACACCTCCTCACTGTGATGGAGGCAAAAGTCTTAGAGTTACTGTCTCTTCCCTCCTCTTCTCCCTCTGCGCCGAGGCGATACCCCACCGGGCGATGGTAAGTCAGTCCTGCGGTTCAAGCTCCGCGGCCCGGGGGTGGTCGAAGCTGCCGCCCTCCAGTCCAGCGGACGCAGCTGTTGCAACGGGTGCTCCGGAAAACAGGCACCAGCCTGTGACCTGCGAGCTCCCGACATTGTCATCCACTGGCCCACGGCCGAGCCCCGGATCCAGGTCGCTGCCGCCAGAACGCCGCCTCAGCCGCCGGAGCACCGTCTCCGCCCCGCACCGGGCCGCCCACACGGCAGCGTCTCAGCCCCGCACCGGCTGCCCCCACGGGAGCACCTTCCACCGGGAGCCGGTCCGCCCTCACCGGAGGGCTTTCCAACCGGTAGCCGTGCCGACCGCACGGGAGTGTCTCAGCCCCGCGCCGTCCGCCCTCACCGGAGCGCCGAGTCGTGCCGCTACCCGGACGTCGCCACAGCTCGAAGACGGCCAGCCTCGAGTTGGTGAGTCCTGGCTGGCTCTACCTCCGGACCCTCGAGGTCGGTCGCAGGTTGGAGGCCGCCAGCTCCGCCATTAGGCCTCAGCGCAGACGGGGGAAGAGAAGGGGGATACGACAAAAAAGTCGCATTCCCCCGAAGGGAGAGACAGAAAGCCCTGTTTCACCCCCTCCCCCACACACATAACACCACCTAATAACCAAAAAAATTACTAAACTAGACAAAAAAAACAACACAAAAAAGTAAAAACAGACAGACTGCAGGCGAGCCGCAGCCGTATCACAGCGCCGCCACTTCCTAACTAACTAACTGTACCTAAAGTCCGTACTGAATTGGGGAAAAGGACATTTAGTTATGCTGCTACGTTCGCATCGAACCAGCTGCAGAATGAACTGAAACTTAAGGAGCTGGTTTCTATAAACAGATTTAAATCCCTTCTTAATGATGTTGAAGCGGGCTCTTCTGTCTCTACATGCTTTGTTTGAGGATGTTCTGACTGTGACTCTATTTATATGTTCTCTGTTGTTTTTAAATTATTGTATGTAACTGTGGAACTGTGCTGTTGCCTGTCTTGGCCAGGACTCTCTTGTAAAATAGAATTTTAATCTCAATGAGACTTCTCCTGTTTAAATAAAGGTTAAATAAATTTAAAAAAAAAAAATTTGATCTTGCGCAGATATCTAGTTATGTGAATAATAGACATGAAAACCTGCCCGTTAATGAACTATGTATTTATGACTAAACGTGGCGACATATTATTCATATTTCAGCCTATCACACCAACAGTCAAATTTGAACTGTAGTGGTAGACCTGCTGCCTCACAGCGCCAGGAATCTAGGTTCAATCCTGACCTCGGGTGCTGTCTGTGTGGAGTTTGCAAGTTCTCCCTGTGACTCCATAAGTTTCCTCCGGTTCTCCGCTTTCGTCTGTCGACAAATTTCAAAGTTCATTGAACAGTTTTATCTTCTGCTCACAGCAGTGAACCAGGCCCTCACTTAGAAGGTCATAAAACCCGAAACTCTCTTTCCCAGAGACAATAGACAATAGACAATAGGTGCAGGAGTAGGCAATTTGGCCCTTCGAGCCAGCACCGCCATTCAATGTGATCATGGCTGATCATCCTCAATCAGTACGCCGTTCCTGCCTTCTCCCCATATGGCCTGACTACGCTATTTTTAAGAGCCCTATCCAGCTCTCTCTTGAAAGCATCCAGAGAACCTGCCTCCACCGCCCTCTGAGGCAGAGAATTCCACAGACTCACCACTCTCTGTGTTTCCTCGTATCCGTTCTAAATGGCTTGCTCCTTATTCTTAAACTGTGGCCCCTGGTTCTGGAATCCCCCAAACATCGGGAACATGTTTTCTGCCTCTAGCGTGTCCAAGCCCTTAACAATCTTATATGTTTCAATGAGATCGCCTCTCATCCTTCTAAACTCCACAGTGTACAAGCCCAGCTGCTCCATTCTCTCAGCATATGACAGTCCCGCCATCCCGGGAATTAACCTTGTAAACCTGCGCTGCACTCCCTCAATTGCTAGAATGTCCTTCCTCAAATTAGGGGACCAAAACTGCACACAATACTCCAGGTGTGGTCTCACTAGGGCTCTGTACAACTGCAGAAGGACCTCCTTGCTCCTATATTCGATTCCTCTTGTTATAAAGGCCAACATGCCATTCGCTTTGTTCACTGCCTGCTATACCTGCATGCTTACTTTAATAGACTGATGACCAAGGACATCCCAGATCCCGTTGTACTTTCCCTTTTCCCAACTTGACGCCATTTAGATAGTAATCTGCCTTCCTGTTTTTGCTATCAAAGTGGATAACCTCACATTTGTCCACATTAAACTTCATCTGCCATGCATCTGCCCACTCCCCCAACCTGTCCAAGTCACCCTGCATACTCATAGCAACCTCCTCACAGTTCACACTGCCACCCAGCTTTGTGTCATCTGCAAATTTGCTCATGTTACTTTGAATCCCTTCATCCAAATCATTGATGTATATTGTAAATAGCTGTGGTCCCAGCACCGAACCTTGCGGTACCCCACTAGTCACTGCCTGCCATTCCGAAAGGGACCCGTTAATCCCTACTCTTTGCTTCCTGTCTGCCAACCACTTCTCTACCAATGTCAGCACACTACCCCCAATACCATGTGCCCTAATTTTGCCCACTAATCTCCTATGTGGGACCTTATCAATTCCAGGTGCACTACATCCACTGGCTCTCCCTTGTCCATTTTCCTAGTTACATTTCAAAAAATTCCAGGAGATTTGTCAAGCATGATTTCCCCTTCATAAATCCATGCTGACTCGGACCAATCATGTTACTGCTATCCAAATGTTCGGCTATTTCATCTTTTATAATTGACTCCAGCATCTTCCCCACCACCGATGTCAGGCTAATTGCTCTATAATTCCTTGTTTTCTCTCCCGCCTTTCTTAAAAAGTGGGATAACATTAGCTACCATCCAATCCACAGAAACCGAACCTGAGTCTATAGAACATTGGAAAATTATCACCAATGCATCCACGATTTCTAAAGCCACTTCCTTAAGTACCCTGGGATGCAGACCATCAGGCCCTGGGGATTTATCAGCCTTCAGTCCCATCAGTCTATCCAACACCATTTCCTGCCTAATATGGATTTCCTTCTGTGCCACCGTCACCCCAGATCCGTTGGCCACTACTATATCAGGAAGATTGTTTGTGTCCCCCTAAGTGAAGACAGATTCATGGATATTCAGTCTGAGTATATTCAAAACAAAGGTTGATAATTTTCTGGACACAAGGGGTTCATTGCAAATGGAGATAGTGCAGGAAGATTAAATTGAGAATAAAAATGAATTGAGATGAAGATTAAATTGAAGATTAAATTAACTACAGGTAACTACAATTTTGTTTAGTTTAATTTAGCGATTTTGTTTAGAGATACAGCGCGGAAGCAGGCCCTTTGGCCCATTGTGTCTGTGCCAACCAGCGATCCCCGCACAGTAACACTATCCTACACATAGCAGGGATAATTTACATATTTCACCAAAGTCAATTAACCTACAAATCTGTACACCTTTGGAGTGTGGGAGGAAACCGCAGCACTCAGAGAAAAGCAACGCAGGTCACAGGGAGAACGAATCAGCTCCGTACAGACAGCACCCTTGTTCAGGATCGAACCCAGGTCTCTGGCGCTGTGAGGCAGTAGCTCTACAGTTGCACCACCATGTGTCAATGAATGATGGAATGGGATCAAAAGGTTAAACGGTTCACTTCTGCTCCCACAACATATAGTCCTGTTTTTTTTAACCTTCATTTGCTTTGGATGGACTTCACTTGCACTGTTGTTGTTGTGTGGGAAACTTGAACATATCATCATGTTATTAAGAATGCTGTTGCAAAGCTCACTTGTGAAGGGCAGTTTGGTGGCACTGGTGGGTTTCATCATTAATGATACAAGTGGTGTGGTGGCGCCTAACGGCAGCGGCTCGACTACAATCGTCTGTCTTTTTTTGTTGTTGTCTTGTTAAATGTATGTCTTGAGCTAGTTTTTATTATTATTATTATTTTTTTTTTAGCTGTGTATATGTGGGGGCTGGGGCTGTGGGGGAAACCTTTTAATCTCTTCCTTGTGCGGGGACCCAACTTTTTCCCTGTCGGGTCTCGGATGTTGTTGGGCCTAACATCGTGGAGCCGGCGGCGGCCTCCGGCCGGGGACTAACCTGAGGGCTCCAGTAGCGGAGCCTGCGGACCTGACATCGCGGAGCTGGCCGTCTTCGGAACGGGGAGAGCTGTGGTGGCGCGTGGCTGCGACCCGACTTTGGAGTTCGGAGGCTCCGACCGCAGGCCTGGTGGACAGGAACATCGGAGCTCGCATGTCCCGGGTAGGAGACCGCTTTTCCGAGCTCCACAATGGCAACTTCTCCTGCTGGAATCGTGGGGTTTAAAGGACTCAGAGCGGGGCCCAGCATCGCCCGGCGTTGCTTAAATGGCCACGGGACTTACCATCGGCCGCCGGGGGTTTTAACATCGGAGCCCCAGTCCACCTCGACGCTGCAGTTGGACTGCTGGACCCCGGGAGAAGAACAAATGGAAGAGATAAAGACTTTGCCTTCCATCACAGTGAGGAGGTGTTGGAGATTCACTGTGATATTTATGTAAACTGTGTTAAGTGTGGGTCTTGTTTTTTTTTTGTAATGTAAAAAACTGTAGAAATGAAATTTTGTTCAAACCTAGTAGGCTGTGGGCCGAGCATCAAAAATGTGTCTAGAAATGGGAATTTGTGACACAAGTCACCAAACTACATGAAATTTTCACTTGTTGTGTAAAAAAATATATATAAATCACCCCTGAAACTTGATATGAAGAAGACTTGCACATTTTTATTAAATTAGAGAAAAACCTGAAAATTTTCGGGTAATTTTTAGTCCAATCAAAGCACGTTTAACATTGATTTGTCTGCCAGTTGGCCAATCACGCGCTTTGTTTCAGGCTAGAACACAAAATGGCTAAGGGGGCTTCACAGATGCCTGTTTTACTGGAGATTCCGATTTGTTGTTCTGTGGAATAAATGTCATGGAAACTTGCAGCAGGTAATTGTATTTAGTGGGAAAAGCATTAAAAAGGCTGAAGAAAGTGCTGCGAAGTGGATTAAAGTGCAAGAAAGCCTTGAAAGCAAAGTCCCTGCTGAGGTCCTGGAACACAAAGATTTAGACAGCCAGTGACAACCTCTAACTAAAAGGTAAGATCTAAAGTCTGAATTTATGAAAATCTATCTGTATGGAGTTTAATTAATTTAATTGCACCATTTTATAATGTGAATAAATTCATTCATTCACTTACTTCATTCATTCACTAACTTCATTCATTCATGAAATTGAGGGCCTAAACTATATGTATCCAGAACACAGTCAATTAAACATTGTCACTAATGCCAGCCTGTTGTAGAGTAATAAGTCTTTAACAGCTAATCTCGGAGCTGCCTGCGAAAACTTACCGGGAAAAAGTGCTTGCGGTAAAGTGAAGCCGCGGTCTCAATTAATAAGCGGCCGATTCGCGAACGCGGAGCCGCGGAACATCTCCGCGGGCGGGGGGGAGGGGGGGAGGCTGTACAAGTGCCGTCTGTAGCGGTCGTTTTCAGACCCCCGACAACGGGGGAAAAACGGAGGGATATCTGACCATTTCTCACTACAATGGAAGCCTATAAATAGCGATCGATATCCCTCGTTTTTTTTCCCGTTGTCGGGGGTCTGAAAACGACCACTATAGACGGCACTATGTACAGCCTCCCCCTCCTCCTCCCCCCCCCTGCCTGCCCGTGGAGATGATCCGCGGCTCCGCGTTCGCGAAGCGGCCGCTTATTAATTGAGACCGCGGCTTCACTTTACCGCGAGTACCTATGTCCCGCGGTCGGAGTACTTTTTCCCGGTAAGTTTTCGCAGGCAGCTCCGAGATTAGCTGTTAAAGACATTACTCTACAACAGGTTGGCATTAGTGATAATGTTTAATTGACTGTGTTATGGATACATATAGTTTAGGCCCTCAATTTCATGAATGAATGAAGTTAGTGAATGAATGAAGTAAGTGAATGAATGAATGAATTTATTCACATTATAAAATGGTGCAATTAAATTAATTAAACTCCATACAGATAGATTTTCATAAATTCAGACTTTAGATCTTACCTTTTAGTTAGAGGTTGTCACTGGCTGTCTAAATCTTTGTGTTCCAGGACCTCAGCAGGGACTTTGCTTTCAAGGCTTTCTTGCACTTTAATCCACTTCGCTGCACTTTCTTCAGCCTTTTCAATGCTTTTCCCACGAAATACAATTACCTGCTGCAAGTTTCCACGACATTTATTCCACAGAACAACTAATCGGAATCTCCACCATAATAAACCCCACCATATTAGGCATCTGTGAAGCCCCCTTAGCCATTTTGTGTGCTAGCCTGAAACAAAGCGCGTGATTGGCCAACTGGCAGACAAATCAATGTTAAACGTGCTTTGATTGGACTAAAACATTCCCGGAATTTTTATCGTTTTTTCTCTAATTTAATAAAAATGTGCAAGTCTTCTTCATATCGAGTTTCAGCGGTGATTTATATAATTTTTTTTACACAATATGTGAAAATTTCATGTAGTTTGGTGACTTGGGTCACAAAACTGCAGAATAAAGCTCCTCGGCCCACAGCCTATAGTTGGAAAGTTACTGGAGATTATTCTGAGGGATAGGTTATACAGGCATTTGGATGGGCAAGCACTGATTAGGGATAGTCAGCATGGTTTTGTTCGTGGAAGGTTGTGTCTCACAAATCTGATTGATTTTTTTAAAGACGTGACCAAAAAGTTCGATAAAGGCAGAGCTATAGATGTTGAGTGGGGGCTCCGTCGGTATGGCTGCCCAGCCTGCAGCTGTTCGTCCTTTCCCCCTTTTTTTAATTTTTAGTGTGCTAAACGTTTTGTCTTATGTGGGGATTTTATGTGGGGATTGGGGGGGAGGGGAAGGGGGAAACTGCTTTTCCCAGTCCCTACCTAGTCGGAGATGCATCTTTGTCCAAGCCGCATCTTCGCCCCCTCCTCACGGCCTACCATCTGGACGAGAGTGGCGTTTCCGGCCGGGACTGGCCAGGACTTCAGCTTCTGCGGCCGCGCGGCGCTGAAGCACCATCACGGAGCGGGCGATGCCTTACCCGGGTCGCCGTGTGGTAAGCTCCGGAGTGCTGAGACCGCCGACTCCGACATCGCGGAGCTGTCGTTGCGGAGCATCCAGTTGCGGGCGGCGCTGAGTTTAAACACCGCTGGGCGTGGGATCTTTCGCCGAGATTGCTAGTGTTGGAGCTCCGACCAGCGCGGCCTGTGGACTTCGGGAGCCGAGGTCTTCGGGGAGAAAGCGGCCGTTCCAGACACTCCAGGCCACTGAGTGTATTCTCCCGATGCCGGAGCTCCATCATCCGGCGAGAGGGCTTGAAACATCGGGCCGCCGTTGCGGCGACTGCGGGGGCCTCAAATAGGCCCCGACCACGGGTGAACATAGAGGAAGAGGACTGGACTTTGCTGCCTTCCCTCACAGTGGGAACCATTGTGGGGGAATGTTTTTATGTTTAATGTCAAATTCTTTAATGTGTTTTATTTTTATTGGTGTGCTGTAATGGCAACTCAAATTTCACTATACCAATTGGTGTATGTGACAATAAATGTCCTTTGTCCTTTGTCCTTTGTTGTGTACATGGATTTCAGTAAGGCATTCAACAAGGTCCCGCATGGTAGGCTGCTCTGGAAGGTTAGATTGCATGGGATCCAAAGAGAGATAGCTGAATGGATGGCAAATTGGCTCCATGGAAGGAAGCAGAGGGTGATGGTGAAAGGTTGCTTCTCGGACCTAAGGCCTTTGATTCGTGGTGTGCCTCAGGGTTCGGTGCTGGGCCCATTACTGTTTGTCATCTACATCAATGATTTGGATGAGAACATACAGGGCAAGATTAACAAGTTTGCTGATGATACAAAAGCGAGTGGTTTTGCAGATAGTGAAAATGGTTGTGAAAGATTACAGCAGGATCTTGATCATTTGGCAAGGTGGGCTGAGGAATGGTTGATGGAGTTTAATACAGAGAAGTGTGAGGTGTTGCATTTTGGGACGTCTAACAAGGGCAGGACCTACACAGTAAATGGTAGGCCTCTGGGTAGTGATGTGGAGCAGAGGGATCTTGGAGTACAGGAGCATGGTTCCTTGAAGGTCAAGTCGCAGGTAGATAAGGTGGTCAAAAAGGCTTTTGACATTTTGGCCTTCATCAGTCAGAGTATTGGGTATAGAAGTTGGGGGATCAAGTTGCAGTTGTTTAAGATGTTGGTGAGACCGCATTTAGAATATTGTGTTCAGTTCTGGGCACCATGTTGTAGGAAAGATCTTGTTAAGCTTGAAGGGGTTCTTGAAACGGTTATAATTCTTAAAAACTGGATCTACATAGTCATATTTACATATCTGTGGCTAACAAAATTGCCATTTTATTTTGAAGTCACGTGAGTGACTAAGTGAAGAAGCCCGTCAGCCCGCATGCGCGTCAATATGTCTAATGCATGGCGCGCCGTGCGGGAGCAGTTCGAACTGCTCTAGCAGGTAAGTCCATTTTTTTTTCCAGCCGGCCACTCCGATAGTGGGCCTGAAGTAGCTATGGAGGCGGCTGGGGTTTGGGCTGCCGTGAAAGCTCCATAATGAGCTAGAGTACTATTTTGCGGGGCCGTCGAGCTCCGCACGGGAGCAAGCGGCTGTATTTGCAGGCTGCTCTGGAGCTACATAGGAGCTAGGTTTGTGGCGTTTGCCATTCGAGCTCCGACTGCCGCTCGAGATCCGCACGGGAGCAAGTGGCCGAATTTTGCAGGCCGCTGTGGGTCTCCATAAACGCTGGATTTGTGGCGGGTGCCACTCGAGCTCTGAATGAGAGCAGGCAGCCGAAATTGGAGGCGGTGTGTGGCTCCATAGGAGCATGGGGCTCCGTAAGGAGCTAGGATTCATAATTGCGGCAGGAGGTGAGTTAAAAATAGCCGCAGGTAAGCTCAGCTGCCGCAGCACCGACAGCTATGCTGCAGCAACATATAGTGTATATTTATTTCGGGAATATAACAATATATCTTATACCAATAAAGTTTATATTAAAATGATAATTACACAAGACATTTTTTATCATGTATACCAATGGTGTAGTAAAATTGGTCTTGCCATTACAAATCCAGAGTTCCTGGCTTAAGAAGCCTATGAGACACCAGTCGGAGCTACACCTAGTAATTTCCGCTTACTGGAGGGGACTATTGGAGATTCTTTATAAAAGATTTCAACTATCTGCATAACGATAAGCAGTTGAATGTCTGATTTAATGGCAATATGCTTCTTTTAATCATATGAATGTAATTGCCTGTGGCAACACTTGGCAGGGTTGCAGTATTTCTCCCACTCTGTCTAGCGGTCTATCAGGAAGAGGTCACTACAATTATAACGCCGGCTCATCTGAGGCATATGAGAGCCAAAGGCACTCCAGTCCTTCTCTGTAATAATCCGTTGGAGCTCCAGAAGGGAATAAGGACTCAGAGTCACTAGCAGGTGCAACCTGTCTGGTAAGTTAAAGATGATGCCAACAGAGCACCTATCTGCACAGCTAGACCTGGTCGACTGCTGAAGGAAGCAGCCTGACAACCGCAAGTTGGGGCAAAGTCAAAGCCAAGTCTGTGGGATGTCTTGTCGGATGATTTGATTTGGGACATCTATGGCAGATGTGATTGGACGTTTGTCTCAATCAAAACATCTGATGAATCAGATGGTGGCACAAGAAATGCTCCATGATACGAAGGCATGTCAGGCAGCAGCTCCTGGTTCAGGGTTGCAATATTCCTCCCACGCGTATGAAAAGAGTGGTGGAGATGGTGCTAAAGTATATGCACATATGCCTGAAGCAGCTCCTGGTTCAGGGTTGCAATATTCCTCCCACTCGGATGAATGTAGTGATGGAGATGGTGCCAAGGTATATGCACTCATGCCTGAGGCAGCTCCTGGTTCAGGATTGCATAAGCCCTCCCACTCGGATGAGTGGAGTCATGGAGATGGTGCCAAAGTTATGCACACATGTGGTTTATTTCTCCTGTTAGCAGAGTTACTGGTTCATTGGAATCATCATTGCCATCCTCTCTGGGACAGGTAGTTACCAGCAGAAAGCTCGTCTGGCATATATTATAACTTTATCTGACCTGTAGGTTCATGTTGTGAATCAACAATGTATTCATAATAATCCATAGGCTCTCAATACCAGTATTCCTAATTGAGTGGTGGGTCGAACAGATTGTGTTATGCACTCTGGAGACTGAGAGATATGGTCTCAGTCAAAGGTCTGCGAGGTAATTCTTGATTCAGCCTTGCATTAAACTAATCTCCACTGAAGGAAAATGCTACGTATTCATGGTGACTCTTAGTCAAGAGTTGACAGGGAACTTGCATTCTCACATCTAAGGGAGACTGTGGTTTCAGCTCTAGTCATTAGCTGCTGATTTTATATTATCAGCGATATGTATGACTAGCTAGATAATGCATCTTCCGCGGGTATGAAAGCCAAAAAATTTCCATCTGTAGGATCAATAGAGGAACAGCAGTTCCGAGGGCAGTCAGTGACAATTCATCCGATGATGAGTGGCCTGGCCAAGGACTAGAGGGGTATATTTCTTAAGATTACAGAAATATGGTGCAGGCCGAATCGGGTTAGCATTAGACTAATCAAATTGTGGGTTTACTTACCCAGTTTAAGATGGATGATTGGGTGTTTGCAATCAAAGAATCGATCTTGTAGTTGCATACCCTGTTATATCTATACACATAAGGCACAGTTTCTGCTGTTTAATAACAAAGCTAGTGGTGTAAGTCTATGCTGCCCTTCTCAGATTAAAGGGCATTATGTCATCGAGTTATAGGTATTATGCAAAATTGCAAATGATAAAAGTTATGGGTTGTCGGTGATATCTTTTGCGATATTGCAAATGAGGCAACATAAAATTTAACAGTACCAATTTGCCTATTCAATCACGCCATGGTAGGCGGCTGAAGCAACTCTTATTTACTCATTCACGTGTGACAGCTGGGACAGCCTGTCTTCTCGGCCAGCTTGCTCTGCACGATTATATGAGAAGCTTGTGAACAACATATGTGAGTCAATTCTATATGGAAGTAACAGAGGTTTGTGTGGCTTCCAGTTTGAGCCTAGAGAAACTTTATGGGACAGCACAATTGACATTGCTTGTGCTGCTTTATCATTTCGGTAGTACCATAAGTGGGACATAAATGATTAGTTCTTCACCCACTATTCTCCAATGTTATGCAGGGTGTCTTTCATTTGACCACTCTAATAGCCCACACTCATTGCAATGTGCGATGCATATCAGTTATAACTTGTTATGCAAATATTCCTCAAATTTTTCCTAATGTGACCAGTATCTTAAGATGATTATGCTTTCAGCAGCTGATCTCAGCATAAAGAACACAGCCTTACTCAATCTCTGGCTTAGTCTCCACGTCATACTGACATCAGGGTAGCTTGTTATAGAAATAATCTCATAAGAAAGTGAGCAGGATTGCGTGCATTTGAGGTTGACAGCATACCCACCAGAGCAGAAATCAGGGATGTCATTAGGTATACGTGCTCAAAAGGGAACTGCAGATGCTGGAATATCGAAGGTACACACAATTGCTGGGGAAACTCAGCGGGTGCAGCAGCATCTATGGAGCGAAGGAAATAGGCGACGTTTCGGGCCGAAACCCTTCTTCAGACTGATGGGGGGTGGGGAAAGAAAGAAGGAAAAGGGGAGGAGGAGGAGGAGCCCGAGGGCGGGCGGATGGGAGGGTGGGAGGAGACAGCTAGAGGGTTAAGGAAGGGGAGGAGACAGCACGGGCTAGCCAAATTGGGAGAATTCAATGTTGATGCCGTAAGGACGCAAGGACCCCAGACGGAATATGAGGTGCTGTTCCTCCAATTTCCGCTGTTGCTCACTCTGGCAATGGAGGAGACCCAGGACAGAGAGGTCGGATTGGGAATGGGAGAGGGAGTTGAAGTGCTGAGCCACCGGGAGGTCAGGTAGGTTATTGCGGACTGAGCGGAGGTGTTCGGCGAAACGATCGCCCAACCTACGCTTGGTCTCACCGATGTAAATGAGCTGACATCTAGAGCAGCGGATGCAGTAGATGAGGTTGGAGGAGATACAGGTGAACCTTTGTCGCACCTGGAACGACTGCTTGGGACCTTGAATGGAGTCGAGGGGGGAGGTGAAGGGACAGGTGTTGCATTTCTTGCGGTTGCAACGGAAAGTGCCCGGGGAGGGGGTGGTGCGGGAGGGAAGGGAAGAATTGACGAGGGAGTTGCGGAGGGAGCGGTCTTTGCGGAAGGCAGACATTGGGGGAGATGGGAAGATGTGGCGAGTGGTGGGGTCACGTTGGAGGTGGCGGAAATGGCGGAGGATTATGTGTTGTATTTGCCGGCTGGTGGGGTGAAAGGTGAGGACCAGAGGGACTCTGCCCTTGTTGCGTGTGCGAGGATGGGGAGAGAGAGCAGTGTTACGGGGTATGGATGAGACCCTGGTGTGAGCCTCATCTATGGTGGCGGAGGGGAATCCCCGTTCCCTGAAGAACGAGGACATTTCCGATGCCCTGGTATGAAATGTCTCGTCCTGGGAACAGATGCGGCGTAGGCGGAGGAATTGGGAGTAGGGGATGGAGTCTTTACAGGGGGCAGGGTGGGAAGACGTGTAGTCCAGATAGCCATGCGAGTCAGTGGGTTTGTAATGTATGTCGGTCAGGAGTCTGTCCCCTGCGATGGAGATGGTGAGGTCAAGGAATGGTAGGGAAGTGTCGGAAATCGTCCAGGTGTATTGGAGTGCCGGATGGAAGTTGGTGGTGAAGTGGATGAAGTCAATCAGTTGTGTGTGGGTGCAGGAGGTGGCACCAAAGCAGTCGTCAATGTAGCGGAGGTAGAGGTCGGGGATGGGGTCCTGGTACGCGTCGAACAAGGATTGTTCAACGTACCCGACAAAGAGGCAGGCGTAGCTGGGGCCCATGCGTGTGCCCATAGCTACGCCTTGTGTTTGGAGGAAATGGGAGGAGTCAAATGTAAAGTTATTGAGGGTGAGGACCAACTCCGCTAAGCGGAGGAGAGTGTCAGTGGCTGGGTATAGGTTGCTCCTGTGGTCGAGGAAGAACCGGAGGGCTCTGAGGCCATCCTGGTGGGGGATGGAGGTGTAGAGTGACCGGACATCCATGGTGAAGATGAGGGGGTGAGGGCCCAGAGTGTGGAATGCGTGGAGGCGGCGGAGAGTGTCTGAGGTGTCTAGAACATAGGTGGGGAGGGATTTGACCAAGGGGGATAGGATGGAGTCAAGGTATGTGGAGATGAGTTCGGTGGGGCACGAACACGCAGAGACAATGGGTCTGCCGGGAGAGCCGGGTTTGTGGATTTTTGGGAGAAGGTAAAAACGGGCCGTGCGGTGCTGGGGAACGATGAGTTTGGAGGCTTGGTCAGGTAGGGCGTGGGAATTGATGAAGTCGGTGATGGTGCTAGAAATGGTGGCCTGGTGCTCGTCAGTGGGGTCATGGTCCAAGGGTAAGTAGGAGGAGGTGTCCGAGAGTTGGCGCGTGGCCTCAGCTTTGTAGAGGTCGGCGCGCCAGACTACCACGGCACCACCCTTGTCGGCTGGTTTGATGACCCAGTCTGGGTTTTTGCGGAGTGATTCGATGGCAGTGCGTTCAGAGGGGGAAAGATTGGAGTGAGACAGGGGAGTGGAGAAGTTGAGGCGGTTGACGTCGCGGCGGCAGTTCTGAATGAAGAGTTCCAGAGCCGGGACTTTATGAGGGGGGTTCCACGAGGAGGGGGGCGCGTTGGAGACGGGAAAAGGGGTCATCATTAGGGGGCGAGGACTCCTTCCCATGGAAGTGCGCTGTGAGGCGGAGACGACGGTAGAAGCGCTCCAAGTCATGGTGGGCGCGGAACTCATTGAGATGGGGACGGAGGGGGACAAAGGTGAGACCTCTGCTGAGGACAGACCGTTGGGTGGGGGAGAGGGGTAGGTCGGGGGGGATGGTGAACACCCGGCAGGGGTGGGAGTTGGGGCCAGAGGAAGGCAGGTGGGTAGACTGGGGACGGGGCGATGTGTGGGGGGGGGGGGTTGTGGGTGGTCAGGGGGTGGGGGGGAGAGAGGGCTGTAAGGTGGGTGGGGAAGAGCGGGTGTGACATGGTTGGGGGGGGATGGGGGAGGGTCAGTGGAGCAGCCACTGAGGTTAGCACGGCTGGGCAGACGGGCGCTAGGACCCAGTGGAATTAAGTCCAGGAGAGTGGGAGTGAGCAGCGTGGAGGCTGCAGGCCCAGTGCAGAGTCCAGGCTCCAGGTAAGGCGACGGCTGTGGGTTGCTGGAGGGGGGTGGAGTGGCGCGGGTCAACGGACCCGATGGTCGGAGTCCAGTGGCGCGGGTCAACGGACCCGATGGTCGGAGTCCAGTGGCGCGGGTCACCGGACCCGATGGTCGGAGTCCAGTGGTGGTTGAGTCGGGGTCCGCGGGCGATGCGAGGGTGGTCCCGGTGGGCGGATGGTCGGCAGGTCGGCGGCGAGATGAATCGGGTGCGTAGCGGCGGCCATGTTGAGATAGCACCGGTCCGGCGGTGACGTCGGGTCGGGCGGCGATGTAGGAGGAATCAGCGATGGGGAGGGAGTCCAAGTTACCGTAGAGGCTGCGAGGCTGGGCGTCATCGGTAGGCAGGTGAGGGTCGGCGGCGGCATCGATGTAGAGGTCGGTGAAGGCGGCGTCCCGGTGAGTATGGAAGTCGCTCCTCGTGGCCAAGATGGCGTCGCGGGACTCGGGCAGGCGATGCGGGCCAGAGTTGGGGCCCGGAGTCTGCGGGCGGTCGAGTCGCGGAGTGTAGGCGTCGGGAGCGGCATGGAGTCGGGATAATTTAAGGTCCTTGGTGGAATTAAGGTAGGCCAGGAATTTTTTATTTAAGAGGTGGATCTTCCGGCGGATGAAATACAGCTGGGGTCCGTTGCAGGTCTGGGTTAGTGAGGCCTGAAGCACAGGGAGTGTCGATGTGAGGTCCTGTTGGTGCCGGCGCATCGCGACCAGGGTGGATCTCAGTGCCCGGTTGGAGAATTGCTGGGTATGCCGGTGGATAGCCAGTCGGTACCGATGGTCCAGTTGGGGTCCGAACTGGGAGGTAGGGAACTGGAGCTGGAAGCCGTGGGGTATGAGATGATGGCGCAGGCAGGTCCCGAGGAAGCAAATGTGGCTGTGGTATCGAGTCTGGGTAAGGGTATGGTCGTACAGTTGGAGGGCAGGGGGGATCACAGAAGGTGTGCAGTTAGAGAGGAGGTTGTGAAACTGTCTCCGGAGAGAGGAGGAGAACTTCTTCAAAGTAGGCATACCTTGAGGAGATATCGCAGTGGAGTAGACAAAGTGTTCAAAAGGGAACTGCAGATGCTGGAATATCGAAGGTACACACAATTGCTGGGGAAACTCAGCGGGTGCAGCAGCATCTATGGAGCGAAGGAAATAGGCGACGTTTCGGGCCGAAACCCTTCTTCAGACTGATGGGGGGTGGGGAAAGAAAGAAGGAAAAGGGGAGGAGGAGGAGGAGCCCGAGGGCGGGCGGATGGGAGGGTGGGAGGAGGCAGCTAGAGGGTTAAGGAAGGGGAGGAGACAGCACGGGCTAGCCAAATTGGGAGAATTCAATGTTGATGCCGTAAGGACGCAAGGACCCCAGACGGAATATGAGGTGCTGTTCCTCCAATTTCCGCTGTTGCTCACTCTGGCAATGGAGGAGACCCAGGACAGAGAGGTCGGATTGGGAATGGGAGAGGGAGTTGAAGTGCTGAGCCACCGGGAGGTCAGGTAGGTTATTGCGGACTGAGCGGAGGTGTTCGGCGAAACGATCGCCCAACCTACGCTTGGTCTCACCGATGTAAATGAGCTGACATCTAGAGCAGCGGATGCAGTAGATGAGGTTGGAGGAGATACAGGTGAACCTTTGTCGCACCTGGAACGACTGCTTGGGACCTTGAATGGAGTCGAGGGGGGAGGTGAAGGGACAGGTGTTGCATTTCTTGCGGTTGCAACGGAAAGTGCCCGGGGAGGGGGTGGTGCGGGAGGGAAGGGAAGAATTGACGAGGGAGTTGCGGAGGGAGCGGTCTTTGCGGAAGGCAGACATTGGGGGAGATGGGAAGATGTGGCGAGTGGTGGGGTCACGTTGGAGGTGGCGGAAATGGCGGAGGATTATGTGTTGTATTTGCTGGCTGGTGGGGTGAAAGGTGAGGACCAGAGGGACTCTGCCCTTGTTGCGTGTGCGGGGATGGGGAGAGAGAGCAGTGTTACGGGGTATGAATGAGACCCTGGTGTGAGCCTCATCTATGGTGGCGGAGGGGAATCCCCGTTCCCTGAAGAACGAGGACATTTCCGATGCCCTGGTATGAAATGTCTCGTCCTGGGAACAGATGCGGCGTAGGCGGAGGAATTGGGAGTAGGGGATGGAGTCTTTACAGGGGGCAGGGTGGGAAGACGTGTAGTCCAGATAGCCAGGCGAGTCAGTGGGTTTGTAATGTATGTCGGTCAGGAGTCTGTCCCCTGCGATGGAGATGGTGAGGTCAAGGAATGGTAGGGAAGATATCGTCCTTGCGTCCTTACGGCATCAACATTGAATTCTCCCAATTTGGCTAGCCCGTACTGTCTCCTCCCCTTCCTTAACCCTCTAGCTGTCTCCTCCCACCCTCCCATCCGCCCGCCCTCGGGCTCCTCCTCCTCCTCCCCTTTTCCTTCTTTCTTTCCCCACCCCCCATCAGTCTGAAGAAGGGTTTCGGCCCGAAACGTCGCCTATTTCCTTCGCTCCATAGATGCTGCTGCACCCGCTGAGTTTCCCCAGCAATTGTGTGTACCCCAGGTATACAAGTGCACTCAGTTGCTAATGTCTATGAAATGGAAGATAATTATTTTGTTTCAATAGTCTCAAGATATTGCTGATGGCTCATTAGCATCCAATACAATGGATTTCTCTTTCATCATACAGCATGAGGTTTACATAGTGCGCGTTAATAAATTATAAAATTTGGTGGAATATGTCTGGATATTTGCAGATAGAATTATGCACATTGTTGCATGTTATTGTCTAACTAAACAGTCTATTGGGACTACAGGCCAGTTTAGAGCAATGGCCATGTATGCAAGTTAGCATCCTGATATTAATAACTCATGTTTTTCCTGCCATTAATGGTTTATCTGTTTAAGTGTTTCACACACAGATTATGACACTGCATGAAACCACAGAGCTTTGAAATCTTCACGTAGTCACTCACGTGACTTCGAAATGAAATAGTAAGATTAAACGAGAACTTACCGTTTAAAGTTTGATCTTTATTTTATGAGAAGATGCGATGAGGGATTACTTGCCCTCCACTCCCAACCCTATTCTCATAATGATAATTCGGTAGTTCTAGCCTTCAATCTTTCTATAGCTTAGGTCAGCAACTATTCTGTGTTCATACAGCTACTTTGAAGATTGACTCGCATGCGCGCTGGTGGGCTCTTCACGTAATCCCTCATAGCAACTTCTCATAAAATAATGATCAAACTTCAAACGGTAAGTTCTCGTTTAATCTTTCTATTATTGTGACCAGGTGGATGAATAATGGCCTTCATCTTGAAATAGACCATAGGATTAATAATTCAGCATCCGATGAGACAACTGGATATACAGTTACTGTACAAGTTGTGCATAGAGATAAAGAAAAGGATGTGCATTTTTAGTTTAATTTAGGTTAAAGATACAGCGAGGAAACAGGCCCTTCAGCCCATCAAGTCCGCGCCGACCAGCGATCCTTGTACACTAGCACTATCTTATACACACACAAGGGACAATTTATAGTTTTATAATCCAATTTACCAACAAACATATATGTCTTTGGAGTGTGGGAGGAAACCGAAGCACTTGGAAAAAACCCACGCAGGTCACGGGGAGAACGTGTAAACTCCGTACAGACAGCACCCGTAGTCAGGATCAAACGCGGCGCTGTGAGGCAGCACTCTACCACTGAGCCACCGTGCCACCCTGGGATCTGCTAGAACATGAACTGGTACAGCATAGACACCACCTCTTTGGGCCATAATATCTGCGCCAAACATGATGCCAAATTAAACTAATCTCCTCCACCTAATTGTGATCCATATCCCTCCAATCCCTGTATTTCCATCTACCAATCTAAAACCTGTTTAAATACTATCACATCTGCTCCACCACCACCCCTGGCAGTGTGTTCCAGACATCCACTACACTCTGTGTTACAAAATAGCCCATTTAAACTTTGCTCCTCTCACCTTAAAGCTATGCCCTCTAGTCCTTGACACTTCCACCCTGTGAAAAAGGTTCTGACTGTCAATGGTTCAATGGTTTAATGGTTATTTATTATTAAGTTCACCAACGTAAGTGAAATTCTTTTTTTGTATTTAGTTCAGTAAAGTATTGCCATACCTAAACAGAATTGCCTGTAGTACAACGAGCATAGAAATAGTCCACCGAGACCACATGCAAAAGTCGCCAGGTTTTGGCGCCATTATTAAAGTCCTGTCTGCTCCGCATGCACGGACTTCTGGTGCTTCACCCGAACAAGGCGAGCCCCAAGATGCTGCAGAGCCTCCAGCCGTCACCCTGTGTGGAGAGTCCAGCGAACCGTCGTCCCTCTCCTCGCACGGGCACCTTCAGCCTTTATGCCCCGGGAACCTCCCGCAGCTGACCAGGAGGGTGCAGAAGTTAGTAACTTGGTTCACTCTCTTTCCTGCCCTTTCTCTTGCATCGACGACCAGGTGCTGGGCTCAGCAGCTTCCCTCTAAATCCTGTGGCCTGCTGCCTCTAGCCTTCCGTCATGCACAAGTTTTATAAACTAGGGTTGGCACAGTGGAATAGCGGTAGAGCTTTACAGTGCCAGAGTTCGATCCTGACCACAGGTGCTGTCTGTACGGAGTTTTTATGTTCTCCCCTGACCTGCATGGGTTTTCTCCGAGACCTTCGGATTCCTCCCACACTCCAAAGGCGTACAGGTTTGCAGGTTCACTGGCTAGGTATAAATGTCAAATTGTACCTAGTATGTGTAGGATAGTGTTAATGTGCAGGGATTGCCGGTTGGTGCGGACTTAGTGGGCTGAAGGGCCTGATTCCGCGCTGTATCTCTAAACTAAACTAAACTAAACATCTATCATGTTTAACCGCAGCCTCTGATGCTCCAGAGAAAACAATCTAAGTTTGTCTAACCTCTCGTTATGGTTTAGTTTAGTTTATTATCACATGTACAGTGAAAAGCTTTTGTTGCGTGCTAACCAGTCAGTGGAAAGGCTATTCATGATTACAATCAAGCTATCCACAGTCTACAGATACATCATACAGGAAATAACATTTAGTGCAAGATAAAGTCCAGTAAAGTCCGATTAAAGATAGTCAAATGGTCTCCAGTGAGGGATATAGAAGTTCAAGACTGCTTTCTAGTTGTTTTTAAGATGATTCAGTTGCCTGCTCAGTGGAAGATATAGCTAATATTTTCAAATCCAGGCAGCATTCTGGTAAACCTCTTCTACACAAAATATTCCAAATGGGGCCGAACCAAAGCCCTATAAAGCTTCAAGATTACTTCCTAACTCTATACTCACGACTCTTATGGAGTTTAACCATATAACCATATAACCATATAACAATTACAGCACGGAAACAGGCCACCTCGACCCTTCTAGTCCGTGCCGAACACGTATTCTCCCCTAGTCCCATATACCTGCGCTCAGACCATAACCCTCCATTCCTTTCCCGTCCATATAACTATCCAATTTATTTTTAAATGATAAAAACGAACCTGCCTCCACCACCTTCACTGGAAGCTCATTCCACACAGCCACCACTCTCTGAGTAAAGAAGTTCCCCCTCATGTTACCCCTAAACTTCTGTCCCTTAATTCTCAAGTCATGTCCCCTTGTTTGAATCTTCCCTACTCTCAGTGGGAAAAGCTTATCCATGTCAACTCTGTCTATCCCTCTCATCATTTTAAAGACCTCTATCAAGTCCCCCCTTAACCTTCAGCGCTCCAAAGAATAAAGCCCTAACTTGTTCAACCTTTCTCTGTAATTTATTGCTGAAACCCAGGCAACATTCTAGTAAATCTCCTCTGTACTTTCTCTATTTTGTTGACATCCTTCCTATAATTAGGCGACCAAAATTGTACACCATACTGCAGAATTGGCCTCACCAATGCCTTGTACAATTTTAACATTACATCCCAACTTCTATACTCAATGCTCTGATTTATAAAGGCCAGCACACCAAAAGCTTGCTTTACCACCCTATCTACATGAGATTCCACTTTCAGGGAACTGTGCACAGTTATTCCCAGATCCCTCTGTTCACCTGCATTCTTCAATTCCCCTCCATTTACCATGTACGTCCTATTTTGATTTGTCCTGCCAAGATGTAGCACCTCACGCTTATCAGCATTAAACTCCATCTGCCATCTTTCAGCCCACTCTTCCAACTGGCATAAATCTCTCTGTAGACTTTGAAAATCTACTTCATTATCCACAACCCCACCTATCTTAGTATCATCTGCATACTTACTAATCCAATTTACCACACCATCATCCAGATCATTGATGTACATGACAAACAACAGTGGACCCAACACAGATCCCTGTGGCACCCCACTAGTCACTGGCCTCCAACCTGACAAACAACCATCCACCATTACTCTCTGGCATCTCCCATTCAGCCACTGTTGAATCCATTTTGCTACTCCACCATTAATACCCAACGATTGAACCTTCTTAACCAACCTTCCATGAGGAAGTTTGTCAAAGGCCTTACTGAAGTCCATATATACAACATCCACTGCTTTACCCTCATCAATTTCCCGAGTAACCTCTTCAAAAAATTCAAGAAGATTAGTCAAACATGACCATCCAGGCACAAATCCATGTTGACTGTTCCTAATCAGACCCTGTTTATCCAGATGCTTATATATATTATCTCTAAGTATCCTTTCCATTAATTTGCCCACCACTGACGTCAAACTAACAGGTCTATAATTGCTAGGTTTACTCTTAGACCCCTTTTTAAACAATGGAACAACATGCGCAGTACGCCAATCCTCCGGCACTATTCCCGTTTCTAATGACATTTGAAATATTTCTGTCATAGCCCCTGCCATTTCCACACTAACTTCCCTCAATGTCCTAGGGAATATCCTGTCCGGACCTGGAGACTTATCCACTTTTATATTTCTCAAAAGTGTCAGTACTTCCTCTTTTTTGAATCTCATAGTTTCTATAGCTACTCTACTTGTTTCCCTTACCTCACATAATTCAATATCCTTCTCCTTGGTGAATACCGAAGAAAAGAAATTGTTCAATATCTCCCCCATCTCTTTTGGCTCTGCAGATAGCTGTCCACTCTGACTCTCTAATGGACCAATTTTATCCCTCGTTATCCTTTTGCTATTAATATAGCTGTAGAAACCCTTTGGATTTACTTTCACCTTACTTGCAAAAGCAACCTCATATCTTCTTTTAGCTTTTCTAATTTCTTTCTTAAGATTCTTTTTACATTCTTTATACTCTTCAAGCACCTCATTTACTCCATGCTGCCTATAATTATTGTAGATCTCTCTATTTTTCCGAACCAAGCGTCCAATTTCCCTGGAAAACCATGGCTCTTTCCAATTTTTACTATTTCCTTTCAACCGAACAGGGACATAAAGATTCTGTACTCTTAAAATTTCACCTTTAAATGTCCTCCATTTCTCTTCCACATCTTTCCCATAAAAGAAACTGTCCCAATTTACTCCTTTTAAATCCTTCGCATCTCCTCAAAGTTAGCCTTTCTCCAATCAAAAATCTCAACCCTAGGTCCAGTTCTGACCCTCTCCATAATTATATTGAAACTAATGGTATTGTGATCACTGGTCCCGAACTGTTCCCCAACGCATACCTCTGCCACCTGACCCATCTCATTTCCTAACAGGAGGTCCAGCACCGCCCCTTCTCTAGTAGGTACTTCTATGTATTGCTGCAAAAAACTATCCTGCACACATTTTACAAACTCCAACCCATCCAGCCCATTTACAGAATGTGTTTCCCAATCTACGTGTGGAAAATTGAAATATCCCACAATCACTACCTTGTGCATACTACTAATATCTGCAATCTCCTTACATATTTGCTCTTCCAATTCTCGCTCCCCATTTGGCGGTCTATAATACACCCCTATAAGTGTTGCTACCCCTTTCCCATTTCTCAGTTCCACCCAAATAGCCTCCCTAGACGAGCCCTCTAATCTATCCTGCCAAAGCACTGCTGTAATATCTTCCCTGATAAGCAATGCAACGCAACACCTCCACCAATTCTATCACACCTGAAGCTACGAAATCCTGGAATATTTAGTTTCCAATCACAGCCCTCCTGCAACCATGTTTCACTGATCGCCACAACATCATACTTCCAGGTGTCAATCCAGGCTCTAAGTTCATCCACCTTTCTTACAATGCTCCTAGCATTAAAATATACACATTTAAGAAACCCACCCTCTCTTATTCTCTGTTTATTGTCTTTTTCTTCTCGCTCTCCTACATTTTGGGTCAGAGTGCTACCATTCTCTGCCTCCTGCCTCACACACTGACTGCTAGCTTTCCCAATTTGAGTCCCTCCCCCCAACCATACTAGTTTAAAGTCTCCCCAGTAGCCTTTGCAAATCTCCCCGCCAGGATATTGGTCCCCCTCGAGTTCAAGTGCAATCCGTCCAGTTCAAGTGCAACATATCTTTCCTTTTCTGATGCCCATAGCTAATGAGGTCATGTGGCACCTAATTGAGGTGCTTTTGACCAACTTTGCTGCCTATGATTTTTAATTATGTGGTAATCATTCATTATTACAACACATGAAGGGAAGGCTTCATACATCTGTGTTTGTGTCTAAAGCCTTTGGAAATGCTAATGATTGGAAACTTTTGAGTAAAAATAAATTAGAACATTTTATATTTGAAAGCACAGTGGTGGAATCCTGCCATGAGGCTGAATATAATGTTAAACTGTTGGTAGTAATGTGTAACCTACCATTGAAGAGAGAGAGAGAGAGAGAGAGAGAGAGAGAGAGAGAGAGAGAGAATAACAGGTAGACAAAAATGCTGGAGAAACTCGGCGGGTGAGGCAGCATCTATGGAGCGATGGAAAGAGGCAACGTTTCGGGTCGAGACGCTTCTTCAGAGAGAGAATAACAGACCAGTTAACTTGACATCATAGTCATACAGCACAGAAACAGGACCTTCAGCCCAACTTGCTGATGCCAACCAAGTTGCCCCATTTACACTAATCCCAACTGCCCACATTTGACCCATATCTCTCTAAACTGTTCCTATCCATGTATCTGTCAAAATGTATTTTAAATTTTGCTGCAGTATCTGCCTCAACTACTTCCTCTGGTGGCTGCAGAGAAATGTTACTGTGATGTTGCCTCTAGGGCCTGATCTATAAGGAGGGGTTGAGCAGGCTAGGACTTTATTATTTGGAATGCAGGAGAATGAGCGGAGATCATATAGAGGTGTACAAGATCATGAGGGATTGGGTAATAGACAGAATCTTTTACCCAGTAGGGGAATTGAGAACCGGAAGACGTAGGTTTAAGGTGAAGGGAAGACGATTTAATAGGAAGCTGAGGGGATAACGTTTTACACAAAGGGTGGTAGGTGTATGGAATAAACTGCCATAGGAGGTAGTTGAGCCAGGTACTATTATAACATTCAAAACATGTTTGGACAGGTACATGGATAGGAAAGGTTTAGAGGGATATGGGCCAGACACAGGCGTGTGGGACTAGTGTAGATGAGGCATGTTGGTTGGCATGAGCAAGTTTCCATGTTTCCATGATGTATAACTCTCTGACTATCTCTGTCTGTGGCTATATTCTCTAGTGTTTATTAGAATGAGAGATGATTTCATTGAAACCATCAGTTATTACAAGGCTAGGCAATGTAGATATCAGGATTGTTTTTGTCAAGGCTATAATGTCCAGAACTGACATTCACTTTATTCATTCAAATAAGGGGTTTGAGATGAAAATAAATTTCTTGATTCAGATGTTAATCCAAGGTTTTTGAATGTTAAGGGAATAATTAATGTGAGATTAGTGCAGAAACTAATACTTAGGTAATAGATCAAGATTGATTTTAGCAAATGCTGGGGTGAATATGAAGGGTTTGAATGGCCTCCTTCTGTTCTTATGCTTTTATGTTCTCAAAATGTTTTGCCCGGATTCTCTTCTTCAAGCGTTAAGTCATTAATTATCATATGTACTGCAACAGAACAATGAAATTCTTATTTGCAGCATCAGACCAGGTCTGTAAACACAGTACTGAAAATATAACATAATAAAACAAACAAAAAAGTTCAATAAATTAAAAAAAACTCCATGAGTGTAAAACAAAACAAAAGCCCTAAGTTCCAAGTGCAACCAGGACAGTTTGTAGTTTAGTTGTTTTTGGAGTGTTCAATAGGCTGATGGATGTTGGGATAAAACTATTCCTGAACTGGAGGTCACATTTTTTAGATCCCTGTGAGATAGAAGGGCGAGATAGATTAGTTTAGTTTAGCGATACTTATGAAGTTATGAAAAGCTTGTTTCAAAGAACTGCAATTGTTCCCTTTTGTGGTTGTTTTTGTTTCACCCGTGTGAGAAATGTAACAACACCTGTTATTACCACACTGCTATTTTAACGACTAGTTTCATGCTTTTTATCACAGACATCAGAAACTAACATTTTGTTTTTTGTTCTGTTCTTCAATTCCGGCTTTTTAAATTCTCTGTTCATCCTTACTTCTATCTTTCTTAAAAATGATACAAAGGTGCAATTACCAATCTTTCCACACCTTTTTATGATTTCCTGAATCTGCAACTCGTCCGGGAAAGAAGAGTGAAGCAGCACGTTGAACAGAAAGTAGGGAATCATTCAGAAATTATTTTTGATAAGTCGAGTCGGTCTTTCCCGACTGGACTTGTTTATGGCTGAACACCATAAACAAATAATGTTGCAGTTTATCTTCAATGCGTTGGAGAATATGTTGAATCCCTTACCCTGTTTTTGTAGGTCCTTGTCCAAGAAACCTGTAAATCTGATTCCTTGAATATATTCAAAGCTGGGAGTTAAAGCTATGGGGATTGGGCAAGAAAGTTGAATCAACTAAAGCCTTTTTGAATAAAAGAACAAGCTAATGGGACCGAATGCTATTTTTGTTCCACATCAGAGTAAGTCAATGGTTTTCATTCCTCATATCCAACGTATATAAATGACAAAGGGAGGCAGTGCCCATAAACTATTTCATTCACTTGCCTTTTTACATTGGATGATATAATTCCTTCTCTGAATTATATTCCACTGGTGAAAATCTATTTGATCTCGCATTGATATCTAATTATGTAAATAACAGAAATGAAAACCTGTCTGTTAATGAACTATGTAATTATGACTAAACGTAGCAACATATTATTCATATTTCAACTGATATCACACCAACAGTCAAAATTGAACCATAAGGTTGAACTGTAGTGGTAGACCTGCTGCCTCACAGCGCCAGGAATCTAGGTTCAATCCTGACCTCGGGTGCTGTCTGTGTGGAGTTTGCATGTTCTCCCTGTGATTCCATAAGTTTCCTCCGGATGCTCCTCTTTCCTCTGCCGACAAATTTCAAAGTTCATTGAACAGTTTTATCTTCTGCTCACAGCGGTGAACCAGGCCCTCACTTAGAAGGTCATAAAACCCAAAATTATCTTTCCCAGAGACCATGGATATTCAGTCTTTGAGTATATTCAAAACAAAGGATGATAGTTTTCTGGACACAATGGGTTCAAGGCAAATGGAGATAGTGCAGGAAGATTAAATTGAGGTAGAAGATTAACTACAGGTATGATCCAATTTAGTTTAGTTTAGTTTAGATATTTTATTTAGAAATACAGTGTGGAAGCAGGACCTTCGGCCGTCTGTGTCCGTGCAACCACGATCCCCGCACACTAACACTATCCTACATGGAGTAGGGACAATATACATATTTCACCAAAGCCAATTAACCTGCAAACCTGTACGTCTTTGGAGTGAGGGAGGAAACTGGAGCATTCAGCGAAAACCAATGCAGGTCTCTGGGAGAACGTACAAGCTCCGTACAGACAGCACCCTTGGTCAGGATTGACCCCAGGCCTCTGCCACTGAAAGGCAGTAGCTCTACAGTTGCACCACCATGTGTCAATGAATTATGGAATGGGATCAAAAGGTTAAATGGTTCACTTCAGCTCCCGCAACATATAGTCCTGTTTTTTTATGACCTGCATTTGCGTTGGATGGACTTCACTTGTACTGTTGTTGTTGTGTGGGCAACTTAAACATATCATTGCAAAAGGTTTCAGTAAAGCAATGAACATTTTAAAACATCATCATGTTATTAAGAATGCAGCTGCAAAGCTCACTTGTGAAGACCAGTTTGGTGGCACTGGTGGGTTTCATCATTAATGATCCATTCATCTGCAGATAGAATCTCAAAACACTGCCCAAGGGATATGTGAAAATTCCAATGCAGTACATTTCGCAGGGTGAGATATACTGCAAACCAACTGCTGCGGTTTTCCAACTAAAGGATGACTTATGTTTTCTGATCATCTGCAAATAGACCTGCAATATGTTTGCTACATTTTCTATTTTTATTGAAGTCTCCTGCATTTAAATTGTTGAATTGCTGAACATATTTTGAATTTGATGAATAGCATTTGCTTGCTGAACGAAGTGTATTGTTAAACTGATTTTGTACGTGGCTTTGACCATGATTAAATGGTGGATATAAGGAAAAGCCGATATTGGAATCTTGAGCAAAGTGCAAATGGCAGTCTGAAGATGGGTCCCAACCCAAAACATCACCTGTTCATTTACGTCCATAGATGCTGACTGACCCACCGTTCCCCAACGCTATATTCCACCACTCACCCATAGCCCCCATGGGAGACATGGTCCCCCAACGCGACCTGTTCCCCAATGCAATATTCCACCACTCACCCGTTCCCCCAATGCAACACATTCCCCCAACGCAATATTCCACCACTCACCCATAGCCCCCAACTGCGCTGGGGCAGCTCATTTCCCCTTATTCACCCTCGCTCTTTTTAAACTTAAAAAAAAAATCCAATTGCTGCCAGGAAATAAAATCCGATTACACTTGCTGCCAGGACTCAGTGTCCTGTGATTTGCAACATCATAACGGGGAGGGCCAGCAATTGGATTTGGAGTTTTTACACAGAGAAATTAAGTGAAATGTTAAATTTGTAAAGTTTAAAATGTGAATAACTCACAAACAAACAAGATGAGGGTTTTAGTAATATATAGATAAATGTTATATGGTTTGGCCTGCACATAAGCAACTTATTCAAAAATGGTAGGGCAGCACCATGGTGCAACGGTAGAGTCAGCACTTAGCTCCTTAATCTGGCCCACATTTACCCCCTCTGCCTTAGGATATCTCTTCTGAGAGTTTGCTCTCTTCTCAATCTTCCAATCAGCATTAACACTCACAATTCCTGCCTTTTGGTGCTGCTCTCTGTATTAATCTTGAATGTAGAAACAAGGAACTGCAGATGCTGGTTAATACACAATAGAACACAAAGTGCTGGAGTAATTTAGAAGGTCAAGCAGCAGCTCTGGAGAACGTAAATAGATGGGGTTTCATGTCAAGATCTTCCTGATTGTAGGGTGGGGAAGGAGAACATTGGAAGATGGGAAAGGCAGGACAAAGCATGGCAGCTACACAGGCGAGGGTGGGTGGGGTGGGGGGGTTGATAGGCAGATGGTTGGTACAAAGGCCAGAGATAAAAGAACAAAGTGTGAGACAGGATTGAAGAGTTGCGAATTGTGAAGCCAGAGGGAGCGAAGCAGAAGGAAGGTGGAGGGAGGAGGGGGCTGGGGAGGGGGAGAAATAGCTGGGAATGCAGGTTGAGCACAGGGGAGGGGGGGGAGAGAAAGGGAGTGCAGAGGGAGAAAGGGAGTGGTGTGGTAGGTTAGTTAGAGGTTCCTTAAAATTGGAAAATTCAACATTCATACGTTAGGTTGTAGCTACCCAAGCAGATTATGAGGTGCTGTAAATGTCACAATCAAGCATCCCGCATCGTGAAGACGGTCATGAATACAGGGTCTTTATAAAACATTGAACAGGACAGCGCAGGAATACGCAGTCAAGATCAACTAAACTTATCTGCCTGCACTGTAATTCATACCCCTCCATTGCCAGCATATCCATGTCAAGACCCCATAGCATGCTCTACTCTTCCCAGAAGATAAAGATATTATGAATGTGTGAAAGTAATTTTTCACCACCACACACTTATTTCTTTTGTTGGGATTTGAACAGCTGTTTAGTTAGAAACATAGAAACATAGAAACATAGAAACATAGAAAATAGGTGCAGGAGTAGGCCATTCGGCCCTTCGAGCCTGCACCACCATTCAATATGATCATGGCTGATCATCCAACTCAGTATCCTGTACCTGCCTTCTCTCCATACACCCTGATCCCTTTAGCCACAAGGGCCACATCTAACTCCCTCTTAAATACAGCCAATGAACTGGCCTCAACTGCCTTCTGCGAGAGAGAATTCCAGAGATTCACCACTCTCTGTGTGAAAAATGTTTTCCTCATCTCGGTCCTAAAAGATTTCCCCTTTATCCTTAAACTGTGACCCCTTGTTCTGGACTTCCCCAACATCGGGAACAATCTTCCTGCATCTAGCCTGTCCAACCCCTTAAGAATTTTGTAAGTTTCTATAAGATCCCCCCTCAATCTTCTAAATTCTAGCGAGTACAAACCGAGTCTATCCAGTCTTTCTTCATATCAAAGTCCTGACATCCCAGGAATTAGTCTGGTGAACCTTCTCTGTACTCCCTCTATGGCAAGAATGTCTTTCCTCAGATTAGGAGACCAAAACTGTACGCAATACTCCAGGTGTGGTCTCACCAAGACCCTGTACAATTGCAGTAGAACCTCCCTGCTCCTATACTCAAATCCTTTTGCTATGAATGCTAACATACAATTTACAATTATACCACAGAATTATCCTACGAACCTGTACGGCTTTGGAGTGTGGGAGGAAACCGGAGATCCCGGAGAAAACCCACGCAGGTCATGGGGAGAATGTACAAACTCTGTACAGACAGCACCCGTAGACAGGACTGAGACGAGGACAAACTTTTTTCATGCAGAGAGTTGGGAATCTGTGGAATTCTCTGCCACAGAAGGCAGTGGAGGCCAATTCACTGGATATTTTCAAGAGAGAGTTACATTTAGCCCTTGGGGCATGCAAAATCAAAGGAAATGGGGAAAAAAATAGGAAAGAGTGTTATATTCCGGACGGCAGAATGAATAACAACTTACATGCAGGCTGCCTGGATCAAGAGAGAGAGAGAGGTTTATTACCCAACATTCCTTGCTTATATACAACACCAACTCATTAACATATATATGAATATGCATGAATACTTTACACTGCTCTCCTTTTTTTAAAGTATTAAATCTAAGTACACAGTCACAATTTTTTGTTGTGATACTTGAATTAAACCAGTATTTATGAAATCTTAAATGATAAACATAATATATTGATTTTACATATTTACACATTTTTAGTTTACCTAGAGAGTGAGTTACTTAACTTACAAACCTAATCTGACTACTGGTTTACGGATCCTGCCTGATCGTCTAACACTAACAGGTGTAACAGATGTAACAGGTTTAGGTGTTGACTCAACTGTAGGCTTGATTTGCTCTGTTTTAGTACCCTGACTTTGACTGGAGGAATCTGTTTCTTTGTCTGTACCAACTAAACTTTGTGCTTCAACCACAGTGGTCTCTTCCAACTCACTTTCAGATAAAGACTCAGGGATTAGGACTTCATGGTCAGTGTTTAGTTAATCTTTGGCTGGAATCATTTGATCAACATGAACACTTTGGATCCTATCTCCAACTTCAACTAAGTATTTTTTTGTTCCACACACTTCCACTATTTTCCCAACATCCCATTTGTCTCGACTGGACATGTTGGGCGGACTGAGAACACAAACCTGCTCATCTGGCTTGAAGTACCTCTCCTTTTTGTGGGAGTCAAAATGGCGTTTTTGACAACTGTTTTTGCTCAACTCTCAAGGCTAAATTGGGTTGAACTAGACAGGCGTATTCTTAGCCTTCTCTTCATCAACAGTTCTGCAGGTGAATAACCCGTTGTTGTGTGTTGTGTGTTCTGTACTTCAGCAAGAAACTAGCTTAACAATGTTAATGGAACATAAAAACTGACTGCAAAAGCTTTTATAGATATGTGAAGAGAAAAAGATTAGTTAAAACAAATGTAGGTCCCTTGCAGTCAGAAACGGGTGAATTGATCATGGGGAACAAGGACATGGCAGACCAATTGAATAACTACTTTGGTTCTGTCTTCACTAAGAAAGACATAAATAATCTTCCGGAAATAGCAGGGGCCCAGGGGTCAAATGAGATGGAGGAACTGAGTGAAATCCAGGTTAGCCGGGAAGTGGTGTTAGGTAAATTGAATGGATTAAAGGCCGATAAATCCCCAGGGCCAGATAGGCTGCATCCCAGAGTACTTAAGGAAGTAGCCCCAGAAATAGTGGATGCATTAGTGATAATTTTTCAAAACTCTTTAGATTCTGGAGTAGTTCCTGAGGATTGGATGGTAGCTAATGTAACACCACTTTTTAAAAAGGGAGGGAGAGAGAAAACGGGGAATTACAGACCAGTTAGTCTAACGTCGGTAGTGGAGAAACTGCTAGAATCAGTTATTAAAGATGGGATAGCAGCACATTTGGAAAGTGGTGAAATCATTGGACAAAGTCAGCATGGATTTATGAAGGGTAAATCATGTCTGACGAATCTTATATAATTTTTAGAGGATGTAACTAGTAGAGTGGATAAGGGAGAACCAGTGGATGTGTTATATCTGGACTTTCAGAAGGCTTTCGACAAGGTCCCACATAAGAGATTAGTATACAAACTTAAAGCACACGGTATTGGGGGTTCAGTATTGATGTGGATAGAGAACTGGCTTGCAGACAGGAAGCAAAGAGTAGGAGTAAACGGGTCCTTTTCACAATGGCAGACAGTGACTAGTGGGGTACCGCAAGGCTCAGTTCTGGGACCCCAGCTATTTACGATATATATTAATGATTTGGACGAGGGAATTGAATGCAACATCTCCAAGTTTGCGGATGACACGAAGCTGGGGGACAGTGTTAGCTGTGAGGAGGATGCTAGCAGGCTGCAAGGTGACTTGGATAGGCTGGGTGAGTGGGCAAATGCATGGCAGATGCAGTATAATGTGGATAAATGTGAGGTTATCCACTTTGGTGGCAAAAACAGGAAAGTAGATTATCTGAATGGTGGCCGATTAGGAAAGGGGGAGATGCAACGAGACCTGGGTGTCATGGTACACACGTCATTAAAAGTAGGCATGCAGGTGCAGCAGGCAGTGAAGAAGGCGAATGGTATGTTAGCATTCATAGCAAAAGGATTTGAGTATAGGAGCAGGGAGGTTCTACTGCAATTGTACAGGGTCTTGGTGAGACCACACCTGGAGTATTGCATACAGTTTTGGTCTCCTAATCTGAGGAAAGACATTTTTGCCATAGAGGGAGTACAGAGAAGGTTAACCAGATTAATTCCTGGGATGTCAGGACTTTCATATGAAGAATGACTGGATAGACTCGGTTTGTAATCGCTAGAATTTAGAAGATTGAGGGGGGATCTTATAGAAACTTACAAAATTCTTAAGGGGTTGGACAGGCTAGATGCAGGAAGATTGTTCCCGATGTTGGGGAAGTCCAGAACAAGGGGTCACAGTTTAAGGATAAAGGGGAAATCTTTTAGGACCGAGATGAGGAAAACTTTTTTCACACAGAGAGTGGTGAATCTCTGGAATTCTCTCCCGCAGAAGGCAGTTGAGGCCAGTTCATTGGCTATATTTAAGAGGGAGTTAGATGTGGCCCTTGTGGCTAAAGGGATCAGGGGGTATGGAGAGAAGGCAGGTACAGGATACTGAGTTGGATGATCAGCCATGATCATATTGAATGGCGGTGCAGGCTCGAAGGGCCGAATGGCCTACTCCTGCACCTATTTTCTATGTTTCTATGTTTCTATGTTTCATGCTGAGCTTTGAACTACCCTGCAAAACCTGGTTCTTGAGAGCATCTTTGACTATTCCAACAGACCTTTCTGCCGCCCCGTTGGAGGCTGGATGGTATGGGGGAACAAGTGTTTTACACCATTCCGCTGCACGAACTCTTTGAACTGTTCTGAACTAACCTGAGGCCCGTTATCAGAAACAAATTCTTCCAGTAAACCATGGCATGCAAAAATGGATCTCAACTCATCTATGGTACGTTCAGTAGTAGTGCTTGACCCCATATGCTTAACAATCCATTTGGAATGACTAACTACTAGCACCCGAAAGTGATCATTACCCTTTTCACATAAATCTACATGAACTCTCTGAAAAGGTCTACCTGGCCATGACCAGGATTGCAGTGGTGTTTTTGGTGGTTTACTCCGGCAATTTTGGCAGACGCTACATTTACTCACCAGTGACTTGATGTCACTGTCAATACCAGGCCAATACACAAAACCTCCGGCAATTGACTTCATGCTTACTATGCCAGGATGTTCGGCATGAAGTTCGTTCATAATTTGGTTTCTAAAAGACTCTGGTACAACCACTCTGTAACCCCACTTAATGCATCCCTGCTCACATGATAATTCATGGCGTTGATTATGGAAAGGCTGTGATTTCACACCGCTGCTTTGAAGAATGACACGCATGCGTCCTGGCGGGGTTCTTCACGTATTCCCTCAACGTTACTCCTCATAAAATAAAGATCAAACTTCAAACTGGTAAGTTCTCGTTTAATCTTACTATTCTATTCTACTCAGCCAATCCTTTCCAAGGAAGGTTGGTTTATTTCTGTAGCTGGCCACTATGATGGGCAGTGTTACTGACTGACCATTATGCTGTACTTTACAGTTCAATTGGCCACATGTCTCCAAAACGTCACCCGAGTGGGTTCTCAGCTTGACCTTACTCTCAAACAATGGTATCTGTGGGAACTTTGTTTCGTACAGGTTTCTGCTCATGACCGAACAATCTGCTGCCGTGTCAATCCACATATCGATTAACTGTTTATTAATCAATATTTTAGTTTGAAAGTCCTTGCCTTAGCTGGTTGTAGGCTTATCGATGTTGGTTGCATAAATGGTGTACAACACAAGTTCATTTCCATCTGGGTTCACCTCCAGGTTGTGAACTCCTCTCTGGTGTTGTTGCTTGTTTCCCGCAGATTGTTGGTTTCTTGTTTTAAGCTTGGCCCGATATGCTGAGGCGATATGGCCTTTCTTCTGGCAGTTAGAGCACTTGGCCATTTTGAACTGACAAAATTTGGATGAGTGATTACCGTTGCAACGATAACAACTGGCTGAACTCGGCTTCCCGCCATATTTTGGTTTTGGTTTAGCGCCTCTTGGTTTGGCCATAGGCACTGCCTTGTGACTGTAAACGGCCACTGCAGTCCGTGGTGGACGAAACTCGTGAACATTCTTTGATGCCATCTCTATTGTGGTGGCAATCTTGCATGCTTTCTCGAATGTGAGATCAGGAGTGTTCATGAGTTTGGACTGAATTTGTTCATCCACTAGACCACAAACAGTTCTGCCGCGTAGTGTGCGTCCCAGAAAGGTTCTAAAGTTACAGTGTAAAGTTAAGTTTTTCAAGGCAACAATGTACTCATCGATTGTCTCATTCTGCTTCTGGTTTCTAGTGCCAAATTTATAGCTTTCTGCAATTTCCAGAGACTTTGGGTTGAAGTGCTCCTCCAACTTCTTTATAATGTCATTGAATGGCATGTCTTTTGCCTTTATGGGCGCTAGGAGATTCGCAAGTGTGTTGTACACTTCAGGACTGACCTCCGTGTGCAGAATCCCTTTCATGCGTTCGGAAATGGCCTTATTTGTTTCAGCCACTATATCTCCTTCACCACTAATCTCCAATATATTGTTTGCCATGAAAAACATGTTTGCTCTCTCCATATATGAGCTGAACGACTCTCTACTCTAGTCAAAAGTGCCAAGGTTTTCGATGTGGCTCGTGGACGCTACCATCGTGTCGTTCTCTTTTTTTTTTTTAAGTCCGTTCAAAAACCCCGAAGTCCTGTCTGATCTGATGTAAAAAATTACCTAAAACTTAGCTGGACAAAGGCTATTCAGCTTGAGGAATTCGACAAATAAAACTCAGTCTAAAATGTTATACAATCCCAAGGTCGGCATCTAGCCACGTAGACACAACATAGAGATAACCTGACAAACTCGCCGACTTGTACAGCTGATGTTTTAAACTACAGTCCAATGCATAGAAAGATCTGCAGCCTATCGAGTCCAGCTCGCAAACAACTGCGACACAACACCGTATTTACTACAGTATTTACTATTTAAACTGTTAAACAATACTGCGTGTTGCAAAACCGTCCTGCATTGTATATAAAGGAGGAGTTCTCAAACTCTATCCCATCCTCGTCGACAGAGTGTGAGAAATTTGTGATCAGCGTCAGAGCGTGAGAATTTGGCGAAATGCGCGATTCTCTTTTTTTTTAAATAATCTTTTTATTAGAGGCAGATACATATCATATTAAAACATTTCATGTATATCATTCCTACATTACTAATATTATCGATTGATATTAACTCTGCGTCTAGTACTTTTTTTATATAGATAGAAAATAAGAAAGAGAAATAAAAAAAAGAAAAAGCATGATAAAGAAGAATGGAATAATTTACTAAAAATACAACATTGGAGATAAGTTCGTAAATTATAAAGTATAACTTTTCATCTAATCCTTAATTCGAGTTTCAGTCAGGTTCCCGTGCCGAACCAGTCTGCCCCTTCAAGTAGTCAATGAATGGAGACAATATTCTGATAAAAAGTTCTTGTTCGCCCATTAAGACGTCTGATTCTTTCCAAATGTAAGGTCTCTGACATATCCACAATCCACATTTTAATTGTGAGGGTTATAGGACTTTTGAAAATTTTAATATTAATTTTTTCCCAGTTATTATACTATAGTCGATAAAGTTTCTTTGGGTTGTTGTGAGTGTTAAGCTTTGTTCTGATGTTCATAGTATTATTAGTTTTAAATCGGGATCCAATTGAGTGTTGACAACTATAGATATTATTCTAAAAATATCCGTCCAGATGTTTTTGATTTTTATACAATTTGCGAATGTGTGAGTTAGGTCAGCCTCTGAATGGAGATGTGTGGGAAGATTCTATTTAGTTTGTTTTGGAGTAATGTAATCTATGTAGTACTTTAAATTGTATTAAAGAATGTCAGGCATTTAATGAACATTGATGTATATGTTGGTAACTTTCATCCCAAATATATTTTGTTATTGGTTGGCTTAGTTCATTTTCCCATGTTTGTCTATATAAATCTGTTGGTGGTATCTCACTATCTAATAGGATATTATAAATATGAGATGTTAATTTATCTGTATTAGGATGTTTATTCAAACAATCATCAAGAATTTCTGGATCTCTAGTTCTAAAGTTTTGTGTATTTGATTTAAGATAATCTCTAAGTTGTAAATATCTAAAAAAATCATTTGAGTGGAGTCCGTAAGTCTGTTGTAGCTCCTGAAATGAAAGAAAGATGCCTTTCTTATAAAGTTGTCCATCCCTTTAATTCCATAATTTTTCCATTGTTTGAAACCTTTATCCAACATAGAAAGTTTAAATGAGGGGTTGTTCATGATGGGGAGATAGAGTGATAAATTATTCAATTTTAAGGTCTTTTTTAATTGTTTCCAAATTCGCTTACCACTGTATATTATAGTTTTTTAATTCAATTTTGAGGTAGCAACCAATTTCAAAAGGTAAACAATCTTCCTTTTCCATCTTTAACCAATCTGGTTGTTGGTCCATTTCTTCCAGCCAAAAGTTCTTATTTTTTAATATTAACTGCTCAGAAATAAAACAAAACATTCGGTAAAGCTAAACCTCCATTTATCTTTGATTTGCATAAATGTTGTTTGCTTATTCTATGATTCTTATAATCCCAGATAAAATCAGTGACGATGGAGTCTACCTTTAAAAAAAAGATTTTGGGAGATATATTGGGATTGATTGAAAGAGGCATAACAATTGCAGTAAAAAAATCATTTTTATGGCATTAATTCTACTAAAATAGGGAGTGTTTTCCAATACTGAATATTCTTGTGTAGTTTATTCAGTAAAGGGGGGAAATTTAATTTAAATAATGAGGCATTATGTCTTAGTGACATAAATTCTTAGCTATTTATATTTTTCATTAACTATTTTAAACGGGGATTGTTGTATTATATGTGGATTGAGTTCCGTTATTGCCATGATTTCGCTTTTATTCCAATTAATTCTGTATCCGGAAAACAAACCCAATTGAGTTATTAGATTTAATAAGTTTGGGATACTAATTTCTGGTTTTGTAATGTGAATTAATACATCATCTGCATATAAATAAATTGTATTCACAGTGTCTTTAGAATTATACCCTTATATTTCTGGATGGGCCCTAACACTTTCAGCAAGTGGTTAAATAGCGAGTGCAAATAATAATTGAGACAGCGGGCATCCTTGTCTACAACCTCTAGTTAAATTAAATTTAGTTGATAACATTTGATTTGTTAATATTCTAGCTGTTGGGTTAGTGTATAAAAGTTTTACCCATGTACAGAACTTCTCACCCAGTTGAAAATTTTCCATCACCGAAAATAGATAGGGCCATTCAACCTGATCAAATGCTTTCTCAGCATCTAGCGAAATTATTGCTAGGTCTTCGTTAGTGATTCTCTTTGAGTATATTATATTAAATAATCGTCTCAAATTATAAGATGAATAACGTTCTGGGATAAAGCCTGTTTGGTCAGGGTGTATTAATTTATTAATCACTGTACTTAATCTTTGTGCTAGGATTTTAGTTAATATTTTCTGATCGGTATTTAAGAGGGCAATTGCTCTATATGAGCCTGGGTCTTCAGGGTCCTTATCTGTTTTTGGTAGAAGTGTTATTATAGATTCGTTTAAAGTTTCTGACAGTTTCTGTTGAGTATAAGTGTACACATACAGTATTTGTAAACGTGGAGAAACCAGATCATAAATGTTTTTATAAAATTCAGAATCTATACCATCTGGGCTGGCGGCCTGGCCGTTTTTTAGTGATCTAATAGACTCTTCAATATATTTTACCGTTATTTCAGCTTCTAGTAATTCTCTGTCTTTTGAATCTAAACCTTTTAGATTACATTCCTGTAAGAATGCTACTATTCCTATCGGATGTTCTATAATTTTGGCTTAGTAAAGATTTTGATAATATTGCAGAAATCTCTCATTTATATCCTTGGGCAGTTAATAATTCTCCCGTGTCTGATCTAAATTTGTGGATTGTTTTTTCCCCGTCCAATTTTCGAAGTTGACGTGCTAAGAGTTTTTGTGGTTTGTCACCGAATTCAAAATGTAATTGTTTATTATGCTGGTAAAGTTTTATTAATTGATCTGAGTATATTTTATTTAATTTATATATATATATATATATAATTTTTAAAAAAAAATTTATTTATTAGAAGTAGACATATTATAAAATGTAGTTACATATTATAGTAAAAAAAAACTTTTCATATACATCAGTCATATATTATTAAAATTTTCCATTATCAATTACTTCTGCTTCTAGTATTTTTATTTTTTATAGAAAGTGAGAAAAAGAGAGGGTAGAAAGTTACAAAAAAAAAAAAAAAACACAACAGAAAAACAAGGGAGGTGGAATGGGTTACCTGTAATACATAAATGGAGATAGGTTCGTAGGTTATAAAGTATAGCTTTTCATCTGTTCCTGAGTTCAAGTTTCAGCTGGGTCCTCGTGCTGTGCCAATCTATCCCTTCAGACAGTTAATGAATGGAGCCCAAATTTTATGGAAAAGATCTTGTTTGTCCATTAAGACAAGTCTAATTCTTTCTAAGTTTAGGGTCTCCGACATTTCCGTAATCCACATTTTAATTGTGGGGGTTGTAGGGCCTTTCCAAAATTTTAATATTAATTTTTTTCCGGTTATTATACTGTAATTGAGGAAATTTCTTTGGTTTGTTGTGAGTGTTAAGCTTTGTTCTGATATTCCAAGTATTATTAATTTTGTGTCTGGGTCCAGTTTTGTATTAATAACTTCTGAAGTTATTTCAAAAATATCTGTCCAGAAATATTTAAGTTTTATACAGTTTGCAAACGTATGTGTTAAATTAGCCTCTAAATGTAGACATTTATCACAAATAGGAGAGATTTGTGGGAAGATTCTAGTTAGTTTTATTTTAGAGAAGTGTAGTCTATGTAAGACCTTGAATTGTATTAAAGTATGTCTGGCATTTAATGAACATTGATGTATTTGTTGTAAACTTTCGTCCCACATATCTTTCGTGATAGGGTGACCTATTTCATTTCCCCATTTGTATCTATATGGTTCGGTCGGTGGTACCTCGTTATTTAGTAGGGTGTTATAAATATAAGCTATTAGTTTTTCAGTATTAGGATGCTTGTTCAGACATTCATCAAGAATTTCTGATTCCCTATTCCTGTAAACTTGTGTATTAGATTTAACGTAATCTCTAATTTGTAGATATCTGAAGAAATTATTTGAGTGCAGTCCATAATTCTGTTGTAACTCTTGAAATGAAAGAAAAGTACCTTTCCCATAAAGATGTCCTATATTTTTGATTCCATGATTTTTCCATTGTGTGAAACCTTTGTCCATAAAGGATGATTTGAATAAAGGATTATTTACAATGGGAAGGCAGAGTGGTATATTATTCAATTTTAAATCTTTTTTTATTTGTTTCCAAATTCGTATTCCACTATGTATTATGGGGTTTTCTTTATAGGTTTTTTTGTGCAGTTTTGTGGGGGCAAATATGATCGGTCCAATTTCAAAAGGTAGACAGTCTTCCTTTTCCATCATTAGCCAATCTGGTTGTTGATCCATTTCTTCCAGCCAAAAATTCATGTTTTTAATATGGACTGCCCAAAAATAAAATAAGAAATTTGGCAAAGCCAGACCTCCATTTATCTTTGATTTACATAAATGTTTTTTACTTATTCTATGATTCTTATAATCCCAGACAAAACTTGTAACAATGGCATCGACTTTTTTGAAAAAAGTTTTTGGGATATATATCGGAATTAATTGTAGGTACAGCAGTTGCGGTAAAAAAATCATTTTTATAGCATTAATTCTCCCAAGCATTGAAATGGGGAGTGTTTTCCAGTATTGAATATTCTTATGTAGTTTATTCAGTAAGGGTGGGAAATTTAGTTTAAATAAAGAGGTATATGTCTTAGTTACATAGATTCCTAAGTATTTAAATTTATCTTTAACTATTTTAAAAGGGGATTGTTGTATTGTGTGTAAATTGAATTTTGTTATTGGCATGATTTCGCTTTTATTCCAATTGATTCTATATCCCGAAAACTGACCAAATTGAGTTATTAGATTTAATAGGTTTGGAATACTAGTTTCTAATTTTGTAATATATATTAGTATATCATCTGCATATAAGGAGATTTTATTCCTTGTGTCTCTAGTATTGTATCCAAATATTCCTGGATGGTTTCTAACGCTTTCTGCTAGGGGTTCGATTGCAAGAGCAAATAATAGTGGGGATAGTGAGCATCCTTGTCTACAGCCTCTAGAGAGATTAAATTTAGTTGATAACATTTTGTTTGTTAATATTCTAGCTGTTGGGTTAGAATATAACAATTTAACCCATGTACAGTACTTCTCTCCTAGTTGAAAATTTTCCATCACCGAAAATAAATATGGCCATTCTACCTGGTCAAATGCTTTTTCAGCATCTAACGAGATAATTGCTAGCTCTGCGTTAGGGATTCTATTGGAGTATATAATATTAAATAATCTTCTCAGATTAAAAAATGAATACCGTTTGGGGATAAACCCTGTTTGGTCGGGATGTATTAATTTGCTGATCACTAAGCTCAATCTATTAGATAGAATCTTAGTTAATATTTTCTGATCAGTATTTAAGAGGGCTATAGCTCTGTATGAACCTGGGTCTTCAAGATTCTTGTCCGTTTTTGGTATAAGTATGATTGTAGATTTGTTTAGAGTTTCTGGGAGTTTCTGTTGAGTATAAGCGTATTTGTACATTGTCTGTCGGCGTGGGGAAAGCAAATCATAATTTTTTTTATAAAATTCCGAATTTAGACCATCGGGTCCTGCCGACTTTCCGTTTTTTAAGGACTTTATTGATTCTTCAATGTCTTTTATCGTAATTTCAGCCCCTAGCAATTCTCTCTCTTTCTGATCTAGACCCGCAAACTTACAATTCTGTAAAAATGTTTCCATTCCCGTTGATTGTTCTGTTATTTTAGATGAATACAATTTTTGGTAGTATTGTAGAAATCTATCATTAATATCTTTAGGCAGTGTTAATGTTTCTCCCTTATCTGTTCTAATTTTGTATATTGTTTTTTCCCCGTCCAATTTGCGAAGTTGTCGCGCTAATAGTTTTTGTGGTTTGTCACCAAATTCAAAATTTAATTGTTTTGTATGTTGATAAAGTTTTATAACTTGGTCTGAATAAATCTTGTTTAATTTATATTTCAATACTGCAATTTTATTGTGTTTTATCGTGGATGGTGCTGCTGCATTTTCTGTGTCTAATTGCTTTATTTCCATTTCCAGTTTCTGTTGTTTGGCCCTATTCTCTTTATTAAAAAATGATTGGGAAGAAATTAATGCTCCTCGTACAAATGCTTTAAATGTTTCCCAAAGAAGGGAGGCAGAGATTTCAGGGCTATCGTTAGCCTCAAAAAACATTTTAATCTGTTTTACTAGCTATTCATTACATGACTTATCTTTTAAGATTTGGGGATTAAATCTCCATTGTGACTGTGTCTCTGCCATTTCGTTTACTTTGATCATAAATGTTAATGGGGCGTGGTCTGAGATTATGATGTTATGATATTGTGAGTTATAGGTGAATGGGATAAGTTTTGAATCTACTAAAAAATAGTCTATCCTTGAGTAAGTTTTATGTACTGGTGAGTAAAATGAATATTCTCGGCCCGATGGATTTTCAATTCTCCAAACGTCCTTAATATTAGTAGTATTAATGTATGAATTTAAAAATTCACTTGATCGAGATTTTAGTTTTCTTTGAGTTGATGATCTATCCAAACAAGCATCCAATGTACAATTTAAATCTCCACCGATTATTAAGTTTTGTTGTGTACCTTCCGGGATATTGTTAAGAATTCTCTTAAAAAACAGAGGGCTATCAAAATTTGGTCCATACACATTGAGGAGAGTCACCTTTTTAAAGTATAACTCCCCTATTATTACAATATATCTGCCTTCAATGTCTTCTATCGTTGATATATGTTTAAAGGGTATACCTTTACGAATTAATATTGCAACACCTCTTGATTTATGTGAGAATGAAGAGTGGTACGCTTTAGCAATCCATTTTGCTTTCAATCTGTGTTGTGCTTCCTTTTTAAGATGTGTCTCCTGGAGAAATATTATATCTGTTTTCAATGATTTTAAATGAGCTAACACTTTGCCTCTCTTGATAGGTTCATTAATTCCCTTAACATTCCAACTACAGAATTTAATTCCCTCACCCCCAATTTTTATATTCATGTCTTGCATCTTGTGATTAAGTGGTAGAGCAGATGATTCAGCACACTCAACCCTACCTTATACTTGAACTTCAGGAAGATGAATTTTAGGTCACGTCTGTTTTCCATCCGAACGTATCTCCTTAAATAAAATATGCAATTCCATTCCAAATACAAAATATAATGTGATATAAGATTTAAAAAAAGGTGATAGCTAATAGGGTTAGTAAAGTGTGGAAAGTAAAAAAGAAAAGCAACTACAACTACAATTAGTGCAGTTAGTGATAGCCACCCTAATGTGGCTAAGCATCTATGGACTTCCGTAGCTTTTGGTTTATAAAAATACTAGCTCCGTACTTTCCTTGAAAGGAAAGTTTCCAATTCGATACATACAATTTGTGGGGGGGAAAGAAATATTGATTATATTCCATTAATGGTATAATTAGTAGTCTCAAATTGAAATATTAGTTTTGTATAATATAAACATTTATCAAAGAATAATCAAAAACGAAAACATCAGAGAGAGGGCCATCAAACATTTCTCATTATAAAATACCTGAATCATACTTTACTTATATTTCATACTTTTAATTAATTCTTAAATAATCTAAATAATCTTATTATCATTAGTTAGTGTTAGTTAATATTCTTGATTATTAATAGTTGTTAGAGGTTAGTACTAGAATGTTAGTATTATATATCCGTTGCAGGAAATATACCCAATTCTTATTGCGAATTTTAGGCAACTCTTAAATATAATAGTTTAAAGTTTAGAGTTCCATATCTTCTCTGCGAGATAGCAGTGTCCGAGTAGGTGTTAAGAGTTGAATATTTTTCAATCTTTGATCTTGTCCTCGACGTTCTTGGCAAATTCAAATGCTTCCGTGTGCTTGATGAAGAAGTATTCCTTCTTCTCGTAACTGACTCTCAGTGTTGCGGAGTATAACAGTCCATATCTCAGATTCTTTATGTTCTTCAGTATTCTTCTTGTTTCTGTGAACAACGCTCTTTTCTTAGCAACTTCCACGGGGTAATCTCTGAATACGCTAATCTTGTCTCCTTCATATACAAGATTTCTGCTTTTGCCAATTTTCCTCATCATGTCATCCAATACATGGTCATATTGGACCTTTACTATCATTATTCTTGGTCGGTCGCCCACCTTTGGGCGACCCACTCTGTGCGCTCGGGCAAGTAATGGCGCCTGATCCAGGTTCAAAATTGTTTTCAGTACTTCTGCAGCAAATTCACGGGGGTCACGAGTCCCCTCTCTGCCTTCCTGGATGCCCACGATTCTTAAGTTCTGACGCCTCTGTCGTCCCTCCAAGTCTGTACATTTTTCAGTTATTTGATGCAATAACTTTGATAGGCGTTGGTTCTCAGTGATGAGTTGTTTTGTAGTTGCGGTGCTTGTCTCAGCAAGTTCCTCAAGTTCTTTTACAATCTTGTAGTGTTGGTCTAATGTCAGGAGAATAGGTTCAAGTTTAGAGTCAAATTTGGATTCCATCTTATTCAGTTTTTCATTTACTTCTTCAACATTTTGAGTCATATTTCTTTCCATTTCTAATTTCCAGTCTTCAAGGACTTCGTGTACAATCTCTGTAACATCTTCTTTAATTTGTTCTTTCATTTCTTTTTTAAAAGATGCTAGCTCCTCTTTAACCTCTTGAAAGTTCTGTCTAAGATTTTTAAGTTCCTCCTTAAGGAACGTTTTTAATTCTTCCATCTCAGTCTTTTTCTTCTTCTTTGAGATGTCTTCTCGGGATGCTGTTAAACCTGAGGCCGAGGCTTCAGTTGGGCCTACCTCTTTAGTCTTGCCGTTTTTTGCCTTGTGGGGGGGAGTATGTTGAGTCAACATACTGCCGGTGTCGCGCGCCTGATGACGTCACAGGCTTACTTCAAAACAATCGGTCCCGTTTTCTGCAGGTAGGATCTGTCTTTTCCTCCCGTTTTTTCGTTTTTTTCACGGAGCTAGTTGGCGCGAGTCTCTCCTACTCCATAGCGCCACCGGAAGTCTAATTTATATTTCAATACAGCAATTTTATTGTGTTTTATCATAGATGGTGCAGCCGCATTTTCTATATCTAATTGCTTTATTTCCCTTTCCAGTATCTGTTGCTTAACCCGGTTCTCTTTATTATAAAATGCTTGGGAGGAAATTAATGCTCCTCGTGCAAATGCTTTAAATGCTCAAAGAAGAGAGGCAGGTGTTCCAGGGTGGTCATTATTCTCAAAAAATATATTAATCTGTTTAATAAGATATTCCTGACATGCTTTTTCATTTAAAATTTAGGGGTTGAGTCTCCACTGTGTTTGTTTCTCTGCCATTCCATTTAGTTTAATTGTAAATGTTAAAGGTGTGTGGTCCGAGATTATAATATTATGATATTTCGAGTTGTAGGTAAATGGGATGAGCATAAGAATCTACGAAAAAATAGTCTATTCTTGAGTAGATTTTATGTACCGGTGAGTAAAATGAATTTTCTCGTCCGGTTGGATTTTCGATCCTCCAGACGTCCTTGATGTTAGCAGTATTAATATATGAATTTAGAAATTCACTTGACTGAGATTTTACTTTTCTTTGTCTTGATGATCTGTCTAAATAAGGGTCTAGTGTACAATTTAAATCTCCTCCAATTATTAATTTGTATTGTGTGAGTTCCGGGATTGTATTGAATGTTTTTTTGAAAAACATGGGACTATCAAATTAGGTCCATAAACATTAAGAAGAATCACTTTTTTTTTGCGTTTAGCTCAGCTACTAATACTATATCTCTACCATCATTGTCCGCTATAGTTAATGTATGTTTTAAAGGTATCCCTTTACGGATTAATATTGCTACTCCTCTCGATTTATGTGAGAATGAGGAATGATACGTTTCAGCAATCCATTTTGCTTTCAGTCTATGTTGTGCTTCCTTTTTAAGGTGGGTTTCTTGAAGGAATATTATATCTGTCTTAAGTAATTTTAAATGTGCTAATACTTTACCTCTCTTAATTGGTTCATTAATTCCCTCAACATTCCAACTACAAAATGTAATTCCTTTACCCCTAATTGTCATATTAACATCTTGCATCTTATTTTTAGGGTGGTCTATAAAAGAGCAGATGTATCAACACACTAAACCTGACATTACACCAGAACATCAGATCGATGAATTTTAAATCTTGTAGATCGTTCTTCCGTACATATCTCCTTGTGTAAAACTTATAATTCCATTCAAACTTAAAATTATAATAAAGCATAAAATAAGAAGGGTAACAGAATAGATGATTAGTAAGGTGCAAAAGAAGGAAGACAACGACATCTATAATTGGTGTAGTTAGTGTTAGCCACACTAACGTGGCTAGCATTCTAAAGACTTCCGTAGCCTTTGAAATAAAAATCCTAGCTCCATGCTATACAAAAAAAAAAATTCAATAAAATAGTTTCTAGGGAAGTGAGAAAACATTTTTAAACCAAAGAATTTATAATCCGTTAATAAAAAAGTTATTATTCTCAAGTTCCCATATTAATCTCATATAAGTATATATATATATATATATATATATATTTTTTAAATCGAAAATAAAGAAGAAAACCCCAAACCCTTATGAATAAATTGCCTAAATTAAACCTTACTTATAATCATATTTTAACTGTTTCTAAGTAAACCAGTTAATAGTAATTATTAATCATTAGTAATGACAAATGTTTATAATTAGTAGTAATCAGTAATTAATAATAATTGACTACAATACTAAAATATAAATGTAATATATTAGTTATGTAATTATTAATACTCAGTAATGAATAACAATTAACAATAATACTAAGATATAAATGTAATATATCGATATCAGTAGGAGAAAACTTGCTCCACTATCCTTATCAATTTTCAGTAGTCCTTAAGTATAACAATTTGAAGTTCCATTAGTACTCTACGAGGTCGCACTGCTCGTTGACGTCAGGAAGATAATGTATATTGTTCAGTCTTCGCTCATATTCTCGATGTTCTGGGCAAATTACTCAGAGATGCTGTAGATTTGGAAGCAATAGCAGGAGAAGATAAGCAAGAGAAAACACTGATTGGCTCTAGCACGTGGGAGGAAAGAAGTGAGTCAGAGGGGTGAAAACAGTTGAAAAGGAGAGGCAAAGCACAGGCAGACTTTACTCAGAGCTGCTGTAGATTTGGAAGCAACAGCAGGAGAAGATAAGCAAGAGAAAACACTGATTGGCTCTAGCCCAAGTGGGAGGAAAGAAGTAAGTCAGAGGGGTGAAAACAGTTGAAAAGGAGAGGCAAATCACAGGCAGACTTTACTCAGAGCTGCTGTAGTTTTGGAAGCAACAGCAGCTAAGTTAAGCAAGAGAAAACACTGATTGGCTCTAGCCCAAGTGGAAGGAGTGAAGTGAGTCAAAGCGGGGAAAACAGTTGAAAACTGAGGAATTTGGTTTGTAAATTGGTAAATTAGGCAATTTATCAGTCAATATAAGCAAGACTGCTCTTTGGGAGCGGCATTGAGGGAGCAGCCCTGTGAGAAAAGTGTGAGTCTTTGGCGCGAGAGTCTTCGGCGAGGAGAGGAAGCTACGCAAAACACTGCAGAGGGAGAGACGAAAGTACGAGATGTCAGGCAAGCTGATTCAGTGTGAGGCTTGCAGTATGTAGGAGGTCAAGGACACTGCTGGTGCCTCTGGCTGCTACAAATGTGACAAGTGCATCCAGGTAGAGCTCCTGAAGGACCGTGTTGGGGAACTGGAGAAGCAAGTGGATGACCTCAGGTTCGTCCGAGAAACGGAGTCGTTCCTCGACAAGTCCTACAGTAAGATTGTTACACCTAAGGTACTGGAAGAGAGAATGTGGAAGACAGTGAGAAATGGAGGGAAGCATGGAATGCAAACGTCCCCGGGTGTTGTACCTCTTGTGAACAGGTTCACCCACTTAGAAGCTGTCGAGACAGAAGATGTTTTTACACTGAGTGGCGGACTGGCTTGCAATGTGAATAGGGCTGTTGAGCCAAAACCAAAAAGGCCTAAGTCAGGCAACGCCATTGTAGTGGGAGACTCCATTGTGAGAGGTACGGACAGGGGTTTCCGCGGCAACAGACGGGATTCGAGGATGGTGTGCTGCCTTCCTGGTGCCAGGATCCAGGATGTCGTGGACAGAGTGCAGACAATCCTTAAGGGCGAAGGTGAACAGCCGGAAGTGGTAGTGCATGTCAGCACAAACGATGTCGGAAAGAAGGGGATGAATATTCTGCAGCGTGACTTTAGAGAGCTTGGAAAAATGCTGAAAAGCAGGACCTCCAGGGTTGTTATCTCCGGTTTGCTTCCAGTTCCTCGTACTGGCGAGAGCAGGAACAGGGAGATATGGGTCCTGAATGTGTGGCTGAGGAACTGGTGCACGGGGCAGGGATTTAGATTCTTAGATCACTGGGATCTGTTTTGGAGTAAGGGGGAAATGTACAAAAGGGACGGATTGCATCTTAACAGGTGGGGGACCAGCATTCTGGCAGGCAGGTTTGCCACTGCTACACGGGTGGTTTTAAACTGAATAAGGGAGGTGGGGTGTCGAATGGGATAGTTGAGGATGGAGTTAAAGGGAAAGGATTTCTTAAATGTGTGAGCGTAGAGACAGAGGGGTGTAAAATGAGGGTAGAAGCAATAGGTAGCAAGGTGAAAAGAAAAAGTGGCAGGCAGACAAATCCAGGGCAAAAATCAAAAAGGTGTATAAGGAGTAAGAATGTTGTAAAAACAAGCCTGAAGGCTTTGTGTCTCAATGCAAGGAGCAATCGTAATAAGGTGGATGAGTTGAATGTGCAGATAGCTATTAATGACTATGATATAGTTGGGATCATGGATACATGGCTCCAGGGTGACCAAGGCTGGGAGCTGAACATCCAGGGATATTCAATATTCAGGAGGGATAGACAGAAAGGGAAAGGAGGTGGGGTAGCGTTGCTGGTTAGAGAACAGATTAACACAATAGAAAGGAAGGACATTAGCTTGGAGGATGTGGAATCGATATGGGTAGAGCTGCGAAACACTAAGGGGCAGAAAACGCTAGTGGGAGTTGTGTACAGGCCACCTAACAGTTGTAGTGGAGTTGGGGATGGCATCAAACAGGAAATTAGAAATGCGTGCAACAAAGGTAAAACAGTTATAATGGGTGACTTCAATCTACGTATAGATTGGATGAATCAAATTGGCAAGGGTGCTGAGGAAGAGGATTTCTTGGAATGTATGCGGGATAGTTTTCTAAACCAACATGTAGAGGAACCAACGAGAGAGCAGGCTATTCTAGATTGGGTATTGAGTAATGAGGAAGGGTTAGTTAGCAGTCTTGTTGTGCGTGGCCCCTTGGGCAAGAGTGACCATAATATGGTTGAGTTCTTCATTAGGATGGAGAGTGACATTGTTAATTCAGAAACAAGGGTCCTGAACTTAAAGAAAGGTAACTTTGAGGGTATGAGATGTGAATTGGCCAAGATAGACTGGCAATTGATTCTTAATGGGTGGATGGTGGATATGCAATGGAAGGCATTTAAAGACTGCATGGATGAACTACAACAATTGCTCATCCCAGTTTGGTAAAAAAATAAAGGGAATCAGGGATAAATCAGGGAAGGTAGTGCATCCATGGATAACAAGGGAAATCAGGGATAGTATCAAAACTAAAGATGAAGTGTACAAATTAGCCAGAAAAAGCAGCCTACCAGAGCTGGGAGAAATTCAGAGTCCAGCAGAGGAGGACAAAGGGCTTAATTAGGAAAGGGAAAATAGATTATGAAAGAAAACTGGCAGGGAACATAAAAACTGACTGCAAAAGCTTTTATAGATATGTGAAGAGAAAAAGATTAGTTAAAACAAATGTAGGTCCCTTGCAGTCAGAAACAGGTGAATTGATCATGGGGAACAAGTATAACAAGCAGACCAATTGAATAACTACTTTGGTTCTGTCTTCACTAAGGAAGACATAAATAATCTGCTGGAAATAGCAGGGGACCGGGGGTCAAATGAGATGGAGGAACTGAGTGAAATCCAGGTTAGCCGGGAAGTGGTGTTAGGTAAATTGAATGGATTAAAGGCTGATAAATCCCCAGGGCCAGATAGGCTGCATCCCAGAGTACTTAAGGAAGTAGCCCCAGAAATAGTGGATGCATTAGTGATAATTTTTCAAAACTCTTTAGATTCTGGAGAAGTTCCTGAGGATTGGAGGGTAGCTAATGTAACCCCACTTTTTAAAAAGGGAGGAAGAGAGAAAATGGGGAATTACAGACTAGTTAGTCTAACGTCGGTAGTGGGGAAACTGTTATTAAAGATGGGATAGCAGCACATTTGAAAAGTGGTGAAATCATTGGACAAAGTCAGCATGGATTTATGAAAGGTAAATCATGTCTGATGAATCTTATAGAATTTTTCGAGGATGTAACTAGTAGAGTGGATAAAGGAGTACCAGTGGATGCGTTATATCTGGACTTTCAGAAGGCTTTCGACAAGGTCCCACATAAGAGATTAGTATACAAACTTAAAGCACATGGCATTGGGGGTTCAGTATTGATGTGGATAGAGAACTGGCTGGCAGACAGGAAGCAAAGAGTAGGAGTAAACGGGTCCTTTTCACAATGGCAGGCAGTGACTAGTGGGGTACCGCAAGTCTCAGTGCTGGGACCCCAGCTATTTACGATATATATTAATGATTTGGACGAGGGAATTGAATGCAACATCTCCAATTTTGCGAATGACACGAAGCAGGGGGGCAGTGTTATCTGTGTGGAGGATGCTAGGAGGCTGCAAGGTGACTTGGATAGGCTGGGTGAGTGGGCAAATGCATGGCAGATGCAGTATAATGTGGATGAATGTGAGGTTAGCCACTTTGGTGGCAAAAACAGGAAAGTAGACTATTATCTGAATGGTGACCGATTAGGAAAGGGGGAGATGCAACGAGACCTGGGTGTCATGGTACACCAGTCATTAAAAGTAGGCATGTAGGTGCAGCAGGCAGTGAAGAAGGCGAATGGTATGTGAGCATTCATAGCAAAAGGATTTGAGTATAGGAGCAGGGAGGTTCTACTGCAGTTGTACAGGGTCTTGGTGAGACCACACCTGGAGTATTGCATACAGTTTTGGTCTCCTAATCTGAGGAAAGACATTCTTGCCATAGAGGGAGTACAGAGAAGGTTCACCAGACTGATTCCTGGGATGTCAGGACTTTCATATGAAGAAAGACTGGATAGACTCGGTTTGTACTCGCTAGAATTTAGAAGATTGAGGGGGGATCTTATAGAAACTTACAAAATTCTTAAGGGGTTGGGCAGGCTAGATGCAGGAAGATTGTTCCCGATGTTGGGAAAGTCCAGAACAGGGAGTCACAGTTTAAGGATAAGGGGGAAATCTTTTAGGACCGCAATGGGAAAAATATTTTTCACACAGAGAGTGGTGAATCTCTGGAATTCTCTGCCACAGAAGGTAGTTGAGGCCAGTTCATTGGCTATATTTAAGAGGGAGTTAGATGTGGCCCTTGTGGCTAAAGGGATCAGGGGGTATGGAGAGAAGGTTTTCTTCTTGTCTCTGTAAACAACGCTCTCTTCTTGGAGATCTCCACTGGATAGTCCCTAAAGATGCTGATCCTCTCTCCTTCAAAAGTGAGCTCTCTGTTACGGACAATTTTCTTCATCATGTCATCCAATTCATGATCGTATACTACCTTTACTATCAGTTGTCTTGGGGGGGAATCTTCCCATGGTCGGCGTCTCAGCGCTCCATTTGCTAAACCCAGTAAAGGCTTTTGATCCAGATTTAAGACTTTTTTGTAATAAGTCTGCTGCAAATTCATGGGGGTCTTGGCCCATCTCTCTTCCTTCTTTGACACCTACAATTCTTAGGTTCTGGCGTCTGACGCCCCTCCAAATCAATGCATTTTTCAGTTATTTTACTCAGTAATTCTGATTCTCGAGGAGGAGCTTTTTTGTAGTTTCAGCACTTGTCGCAGCGATTTCTCTAGTTCAGTTATTGCTGTATTTTGTTGATCTAATGTCTCGTTGATGAGGTCCAACTTATCATTAAAGCTGGTTTCCATCAAATTGATTTTAACATTTACCTCTTCAATCTGCTTATTGAAATTTCTTCCATTGTCAGCTTCCAAGCTTCCAGTATTTCGTGAACAGTGGAGGTAATTTCTTCTTTAAATTCTTCTTTAAAAGAGTGGAATTCCTCTTTAAGTACTTCTCTAAAGTTCAGTTTTTCATTAAAATTTTTAAGTTGCTCCTTTATATTTTTAATTTCTAGGGAGAGAAAACTTTGAAGTTCTTCCAATTCTGTGTTTTTTGCCTTTGCTTTCTTTGATACATCTTCCTGGGACATCGTTTGAAACTGAGCCCGAGGCTTCAGTCAGGCCTACCTCTTCTACCAGTTGTCTGAACTTACCGGTCTTTTTTGGCTTGGAGGGGGTATGTTGGATAGACAGGTTAGGCAGCTTCTCTGGAGTGCATGGATAGGTGACGTTTTGGGTCGAGTTTAGTAAGGCCAGTTTAGTAATGCCATTTTAATTGGACTATTTTCATTTGAAATTAAGCCACAATAAAGCGGTTTATTGAGTCAATGGTTTCTTAAATTTAATGCTAGTTTTCGGCATCATTTATTATACATTCACGCAGGCTTGAATAAATATGTCCTGTGTGCCATCATGTTATTGGAACGGAATTTCAAGCAACATGTAGCAACTGCTAAATGTTGTACCCTTTAGCTGTGCACTCTGGACGGCTTGATTATGATCATGCATTGTCTTTCCTTTGACTGGATAACATGCAAACAAAAGCTTTTTACCTTCCCTCAGTGACAATAATAAGCTAAACTAAACTAAACTAAAGACCAACCCTTTGTGAAACCCCTAACATTTGATTATATGTTCTGGTTTGCTCTGAGCCTGCCACATGGCTTACATTGAATACAGTTTAGAAAATTTGCAAATGCAACCTATCACCAGGATGTAACTAACATAATTAACCACTCCCCACTGAGTTTATTATAAATTACGCAAGAACGTTTGGCATCATTTAGTGTGTGATTGCACAAGAAGAAAGATGAAACTACTGTACAATCTGTATGTTTTGCTAATTGGCATCTTTCTAAGTCCAGCCTGTAAGTAACAAAATAAGGAATATTTAACCTTATTGTATTCATGTTATAATTTATTTCAGTAAAGGTGTTACTTGTAAGTGGTGATGTTCCCATGTTTCTGCTGCACTTGCTTCCTATGTGGTCCAAGTTGCAGCTTAGGAGTGCTGATAAAGGAACAGGTATTGCTCATTTCTAACTGCATTTGTGAAGATGGTAGTGAGACACTTGTTTGAGGTGCTGAAAACATTTGTTGAAGTTATTTCTACAGTGCAGAAATATGTGGATTTAGACCTTGTGAAGAAGTAAGCATGGCAATATATTGCAAATCCAGGATGGTGTGTGATTTGGAATGAAAATGTATTACTGCTCTTGCTGCATTCATCCTCTTTGCTGATAGAGGTCAGAACTTTCAGATCTGCTGTTGGAAATAAACTGACTTTGAAAAAGTTACAATCTGCAGGCACAATGAGCCACTGGTGGACGGAGTGTATATCTGGGGGGTTGGATCGCCTCTGGATCAAGTCTGTTCTTTTCCTGGAAGGTGCCATGATTCTTGACTGTTGTTGGAACATTTGTGCTCCAAGCAAGTTGAGAGCCTGATAACCCGTTCCCGTCTTGTAGATGGCAGAAAGGAATTGAGAGAGTACTTAAGTATGATTGTGCTTTTGTATAGTAAGATTTATACTGAACCGTATGCAACAGAGAAATTTCATTGCACCTAGGTACATGTGACAATAAAGTACCTTTGGACCATTAGTCGGACGTTCAGCCTCTGAGCCGTACCCTTATAACCATAATATTTACATTTATTGTCCAATTTGGTTTCTGGTTCTGCCACTGAATTTCAAAGAGAAACAGTAACATTCCCTCGTCACAGACTTGGTCATTGCCAAACGCTCGTGTGGTGAAATGCTATTTGCCACTTGTCAGTCCAAAGCTGTGTGCTATAAAATTCTTGATGAGTACGAGCATAGACTATGTCATTGCATGAAGAAGGGGAATTCACCTTTCTTAATCATCAGTGGACATTGTAATGAAATCTCACTTCAACTCTTTTGGAAAGTTCTACTTATATTATTGGTTACATAACATAATGTTCAATTAATCTTGTAAAGATCTATTCAGAATAATTCATTAATCATTTTATCCATAATCTAGTTAGGGGTGGACAATAAATGCTGGCCTTGTCAGTTATCTTCAGAGCCTGAATATGAAAAAAAAGGTTCAATATCTTTTATTTGTTCCAGATCATGGAGATGAAATTATTGGAGGTCATGATGCTGTACCTCATTCAAGACCCTATATGGCATCTCTCCAAATGTTTGATGGGTGGAATCGGCAGTATGAACATTATTGTGGAGGGGTTTTGATCAACCGTAAATGGGTTCTAACTGCAGCTCACTGTAAATTGTAAGCTCTACTGTGTATAAATGAAAATTTACTTTAATTTGTGATCAGTTCCTAATCCTAGCCTGTGTGGAATTATCATGTTCCACTGTTTGGTCATGTCTTCATTAATATGTAGATCACCAGGTTAATGCATTTTTTGTGTTAGAAAGACTCAATTTGAATGGTCAGTTATGATGCCTATTTCAGACCCATGATTTCAGTACTTTAAGGGTATTACTTACAAGTAATTTGTTTTGATGGGTACATTAATGACTATTAATTAAGAGTAAAGTCTTGGCTTATCATTAGGTATGGATCACCCCTTGGAAGTTGCACATTTGTTAACTACTGAATATGGTGTGGTGTGTATATATATATATATATTTCTTATATTTCCACAAATTTCAATATTTAATGGTTGGCTTCCTGATGAATTTCTGAAAATTGCCTTTTAAAAAAAAAAGTGTAATATGTTTATTTTTGCTTGGCAGCGAATTAGGCACCATTGGTGGAAAACGGAAGTTTCTAGTGGTTCTTGGTGCACATTCTCTTTCACGATACGAGTCGAGTAAACAAATATTTCATATCAAGAGACAGATTCCCCATCCAGAATTCAGTCGTATTACGGGGGAAAATGACATCCAGCTGCTGGAAGTATGAATTTTCTTTCTCATCTGTATACAGTGCTCTGAACCCTTAATTTGTTCATTAGCAATGTTTAATTTCACAAAAGAATATGTCTTCGATGTCTTGGGGGAAATATTTTTCAGATTACTTACGGTGATATCTAGGATGCCGTTTAGCCCAGAAACCAGACTTAACCTTGTCCTCCTCATTTAGGCATGTCAGGAAGATTTTCAGCAAGGATCATTAGAATGATCATTTGATATTTTTTCCCCCCACTACTTTTAATCTACCATAACCTGACCAGGTGTAGGATGTAGCACATAGAACAGCTTTGCACAGGAACAGGTCCGTTTGGTGCCGGACATGGTACTTACTTAAACTAAACCTTTTTAACTGCACATGCTCCATCTCCCTCCAGTCCCTGCATATACATGTGTCTATCTAAAAACACTACTATCATACCTGCATCCACCACCACCCCTTGCACTGTGTTTCAAGCACCCGCCACTTTCTGTGTAAAATAAACTTGTATTAGTCGCAGATGAGATCAGATGTCTCTGTGTGAGTGTGGAGCCTTCTTGGTCAGATGGTGCACTGAACTGATGAGGAAATGTTCCTTTTATAGTTTAGGAAACTTAACATTTCGAATTAAAGAATTGATATGATAGAGGTTCCTGAAGAAAATTTCTGCATCAACATACCCTGATCTTCAAATGAGATCAAGAAATGTTCTGAATTACATATCCTCCTTCTTATCTTTATTGCAAGAAAACACCTCTGGAATAGCCAATTTTTTTTACCACAATCAATCAGCAGCATCCCAGCAGGAATATGAGGGGGCAATTTTAAGCAAGCCACCCAGCGAAGAAAGGAACATATTGTATCACTCACATGTTTTACTCTGCCTTATTGTACAGTTCACTTAAGGCATTGGAAAGTAAAATGATACAAAACAGCCAGCCATGATTGTTTGAATCAAATTCATTTGATGGAAAATAACTTTTCTTTCCCAGATGAGTTAATTTATAACAAGACCCATAATATCAGTTACTCAGCAGCTCAAAATGCAAACAAAATGGCGGCAAACAAAAATGGTGGCAAACAAAATGCTATTTGAGGAAACAACCTAAAGATAATCAAAGCGATACATAGCAAGATTATAAGTATATTTAAGATCATCAGGTCATAAAGTCATAACTGATAGGAGCAGAATTAAGCCATTCGGCCCGTTAAATTTACTCCGCCATTGAATCATGGCTGATCTATCTCTCCCTCCTAACCCCATTCTCCTGCCTTATCTCCATGACCCCGGACACCCGCTCTAATAAAGAATCTATCTATCTCTGCCTTAAAAATATCCATTGATTTGACTCCACAGTCTGTCATAGAAAATAAATGACATGACATTAATGACATTTAATCTATATTATTTCTTAATCATCGTTAAATAAGCATCCAAAAAGTGCTGAAAGATTTGGATTTCCAGCTTTATATTTCCATCAATTACTTTGTTCATTTTCAGTCTGATATGATATTTTTAGAGTAAAACAGCCAAAGCTAAATTTGACTAATTAGAGTTTACTTGTTAACAAAGAAAGATTTAGATAGTGAAGAACCTTGAAGGGGTGGCACAATAGCACAGCTGGGAGAGCTGCTGTTCACTTCACCAGAGGTTGGGTTATATTCTGACCTCATGTGCTGTCTTTGTGGAGTTTGCACGTTTTCCTTGGGACCATGTGGGTTTCATCCAGATAGTTTAGTTGATATTTTAGTTTAGTTTAGTTTAGTTTAGAGATACAGCGTAGAAAAAGACCCTTCGGCCCACTGAGTCCGCACCGACCAGAGATTCCCACACATTAACACTACACTACGCATATTAGGGACAATTTTACATTTACACCAAGCCAATTAACCTACAAATCAGTACGTCTTTAGAGTGCGGGAGGAAGCAGAAGATCCCGATCCCCGAAAACCCATGCAGGTCATGCAGATCTAAAAATTCCGTACAGACAAGCACCCATAGTCACAATCGAACCCGGGTCTCTGACGCTGTAGGGCAGCAGCTCTACCATTACGCCACCTTGTCGCCAACCCATTACCTTGTTTTTGGCCTCTGTAAATTGTCCCGAGTGTGTCGGGTGTGGCTGTGAAAGTGGGTTAAAGGTTAAGCTAGCGTGAATGGGTGATCGATGTGGACTTGGTGAGCTGAAGAGCATTTCCATGCAGAATCTTGCACTCACTCACTCACTCACTCAGTCAATCAATCAATCAATCAATCAATCAATCAATCAATCAATCGAATGATCATCCGCGACAGTAGCGTAGGGCTTTATGAGCATCAGCCGCACCAATATTTTCATGTATCACATGAAGGGTAATTGACATTACATTTTATGGTCAATTTTTCTTGTCTCTTTGATCATCTGAAAAAAAAAGAAAAAGAAACATTTCATTCTGCAAAGGACAGAACCTCAGCAAATGAAGTACTTAAATAGTTTGTTAGTTTCCCTATTTAGTCAAGTCAAGTGTATGTGATGAATAGACTTGACTTGACTTGACTAAATAGGGAAACTAACAAACCTCTTTTGATTAGAGCAATAGTTTAAGGTATTCTTCACTCTGAAGAAAAAAACAAACTATTATTGTATCACAGCTGGAGAATAATGCAATGATCAACAATGATGTGGATGTGCTCAAACTACCTGGAGGAATGGTCGATGATCTGAAGCCTGGAACTTCCTGCTTAGTGGCAGGATGGGGACAAACAAGTAAAGGATTTCCATCTGACACACTTCAAGAGGTGACAATAGAAGTAATAGATCGTAAAACATGCAACAGCAAGGACTATTACGATCACAAACCTGAAGTGACCCAGAACATGATCTGTGCTGGTGACAGTGAAGGCAGAGGAGATTCGTGTGCGGTGAGTGTGCTGTGTAGCATTGTTATCAGTAAAATGACCATAAAGCTATCAGAGTGTGTGCAAAAGCCCAAATGGTTCACTGGTGCCTTCCATAGATTGAAACATTCCATCCACCCTCACACTGGCCTTGGCCTGGCATTATTGTAGCTTGTTTTTGAAAAAAAAAAAAAAAATAGCTGAACATTACTATCCTCTCAAGGAAATTGTTCCACGTAAAGACTCTTTGTGAATTTGATTAGGCACATATGCTCCATGATGTAAAATCACCATCTCCTCAAACCAACTGGGCACGGGTCATAAATATAGCATTGTGATATGTTTTCAGACTGAAAGTTGGTGATGTGTTATTTTATCTGACTCTACTGAATTGTCATCTTTATTGTTTTCTCTTCCAGGGTGATTCAGGTGGTCCTTTGCTTTGCAATGGAACATACGTCGGGATTGTGTCCTTTGGCAAAATATGTGCAGATCCCAAAAAGCCTGGAGTTTACACTTTTGTTTCTAAATACCTTTGTTGGATTTGGAAAACCATTGCCATGCAGGCTTACAATATGACCAATGAAAAGCTGTATTGAGTAATCAGAGTGCTACTTCACTTTGCTTTACTAACTGTGATGCTCAATCAATTGGCTTAGATAACCAGCATGCTTCCATCTATATATTGAGTACATTGTGTAACATTTTACCACAAAATGCAATAAAAACTAGAATTGTGAAATCCCCTGATCTCTGAAGTAAGATTTATGGGTTGTGAAAACGAACTGAATGAATTAATGAATTAATAGTTTATTGTCACATGGGACAAGCCACGGTGAAATTCTTTATTTGCATACCAGAGGTATGCAAATAGTTGCCACATAAAGGGCGCTGCCAAAGTTGCAAAGTATCCCACGCCAGGTCCTCCTTTGTTCTGCCCCTCCCCCTCATTCCAGGTCTGCCTATGTTCACCCAGGAAACTTTACAATGCCCAATTCCAATCCATTGTGGATTGCACACGCTAAAGGGAAGATAATGAGAAATAAATGAACGTTGGATGACAATATGACAGGGAAATCAGATGGGAGGACACAAGGAGTTAGTACAAGGAGTTGATTAGAATTACCTTGTCGGTCGCAGAGGAGCAGCAACCAGACCAGCGAGTGAGTGGATTGGCTGAAGGAAGCCTTTCTCCAAGGTGAGTATACTTTGGGAGCTTTAGTCAGCCCGGGGTAATTACTTTGAAGGTTGCAGAGAAGCAGCAACCAGACCAGTGGATTGGCTGATACCTAATTAGATGTGCGGATATCAATCAATCAATCAATCAATCAGATTTAATCATCACATACGCAATAAAGTGCAGTGAAATGAACTTGCCAGCAGCGATACAATAAAAAAGCTCACAATCTATCTATGTATGAAAACTGTGTGTGTGTGTGTGCGTGTCTGCCTGCCTGCCTGTGGTTGTGGGTGCCACATTCGGCCTTTGATTCCATGCTACGCCAGCACTCCATCATTAAACTCCGCCATTGTTTCCATGTCGCTAGCTCATTTTTACATTTTACATTCAATTTTGCACTCCTCAAAACATTTTTTATTTTTATTTATCCATTTTTTAAATAAAATCCTACACCCTCTCCCCCCCCCCACTCACACATTTTGTCGCCTCCTGCTGGCCAGTGACCATAACGGCTGCTGACGCCCGCACTGCCTCACAGAAGCCGCCATTTTCACAGCCGTTGCCAATGCCCGCCAGCAGTCTCTCTGTCTCTGCCCTCTCTGTCCCTCTTTTTTTAATTTTTAAATTTTTTTTAATTTTTTAAATTCCAAGACTTTATTCAACACATCAAATAATACAACAGATCAAGTCATACACAAAACGAAATTACATTATTCCAAGTGTCGTTATAGTACAACATTACAATCATTATTCACAATACTCTCAACCCCACGCGGTGACCAGCACCCACGGAATACCTCCAAAGTCCCCGTGAACACCGCATGTTCCCTCTCCAGGGACACACATGCACGGACGTAGGCCTGAAAGAGGGGCAAGCAGCCGACTCTTGCCTGACCATCCATCGCCTGCTGCCTGGACCCGCGTATGGCCATCTTGGCCAGGCCCAGGAGTAGACCGACAGGTAGGTCCCACCCTCCCACTTGGCTCTCCCCACACCCTGCCTTGTGTCCAAACACAAGAATCGTAGGACTAAAATGTAACCAGAACTTTAGGAACAACCCCTTCAGATATTGATACAGGGGCAGTAGCCTCTCACACTCCATATAAATGTGGAACACGGTCTCTTCCTCGCCACAGAAAATACAGGCAGCGGACGAGTCCGTGAACCGACTCAAAAGTTTGTTACATGCCACCGCTCTGTGCAGCACTCTCCACCCCAGGTCCCCAATGTAAAGGGGGACAACACCCTTGTAGAGGGACCCCCACTGGGGACCTTCCCCGCCTTCAGGTGGTAACACCGTCCGCCATGGTGTGTCGGGACGGGAGACGAAGGCAAGGAGGTGCAGAATGTGTAGGAACATTCTATACAGTGAGCGTCTCTTCGCATCACGAAACGGCACGCTAATCATCTCCGAAAGGCGGCTCAGGTTGTGTGGAGCCGGTGCCCGAGATATATCCCAGAACCAAGGCCCGATGAGCAGATCTGACGGAGCGGGTAAAAGCTCATTCAAAACCACTCTAGGCTCGTGCCTTTCCTCGACACCCGCCATGATTTGGTGAGGACCGGCCACTCCCGCAGCCGCAACATCCCCCTCCCCTCGTGGAGCAACACGCTGGCTGAAAACAACCATATTCCTCACTCTTAACACATCCTGGTAGAAAACAGGCAATCCCCTTAGGGCGGGTCGACTGATGCCCGCCTCCGGGAGCCGCGAGATCCCCCTTAGACAATGACCCCATCTGAAAAAATAAGTGGCCAAAACGTGCCATCTGGGGGGGTTCTCTATATACATATACCTCCTCAGAGTCCTGAGGCGGAGAGCCACCACCTGGGTATGCACGCATACCAAGGATTGGCCGCCCTCCTCTAACGGGAGACTCAGGACCGCTGCGGAGACCCAGTGCTTCCTATTTCCCCAAAAGAAGTCCACCAGTTTCTTCTGTAAAGCATTTACAAAAATGGAAGGCGGGACAAGAGTAGCCAGACGGTACCATAACATGGAGGCCACCAGCTGGTTTATGACCAACACCCTCCCCTGAAAAGAAAGAACTCCAAGCAGGCCTGACCAGTGCCCCAGCCTAGCAACCACTTTCATCTCCAACTCCTGCCAATTTACCAGCCAAGCATCCTCAGTGGGACTCAGGTACACCCCCAGATAGAGGAGGTGCGTGGTGCTCCACGCAAACATTGCCGTCTCCTCTGGCAGGGAGTCCACCTGCCACTGACCCACTAAAAGTCCAGAGCACTTGCTCCAATTAATCCTGGCAGAAGATGCAGCCGAGAAAAACTTCTGGCAATCACGCATCCTCCGCAGGTCACCAGGATCGGTGAACATAAGGAGTACATCATCGGCATATGCCGAAAGAACCAACTCCACCCCCGGGCCCGGTAGGGCCAGGCCTGTCAACCTCCTCCGAAGAAGACACAGGAACGGCTCCACACAGACCGAGTACAACTGACCTGACATGGGGCACCCCTGACGGACCCCCCTCCCAAAATGAAAGGGAGCCAACAACGCACCATTAACCTTCACAAGGCACTCCACTGCAGCATACAAGAGGCGGACCCGGGCCACAAAATGCGGTCCAAATCCGTACGCTTGCAACGTCCCGAAAAGGTATTCATGCTCTACCCTATCAAAAGCCTTCTCCTGATCAAGAGACAGAAAAACAGCTGACTGACCAGTTCCCTGTGCTAGATGAATCATGTCCCTAACCAGGTGGATGTTATCCTGAATGGACCGGCCAGGGACTGTGTAGGACTGGTCAAGGTGAATCAACTGAGACAGCACGGAGCCCAGGCGATTTGCCATCGCCTGTGCAAAAACTTTACACTCTGTGCATAGGAGAGAGACCGGGCGCCAGTTTTTCAACAGGCGGAGTTCCCCCTTCTTGGGCAGCAGGACAACAACTGCTCTACGCCACGAGAGGGGCATCTCCCCGGTCGCCAGGCTCTCCCCCAGAACCAACATATAATCACCACCCAGGATACCCCAGAAGGCTCTTACAAACTCTACCGTCAGCCCATCCAGCCCGGGGGACTTACCCCTCCTGAGCTGATGCAATGCACGAGTCGACTCCTCCAAAGATAAAGGGCCATCAAGAAGATCGGCCACCTCCCTATCTATATTTGGTAGACTCTCCCGCAGGTCCTGCTGAGCTTCCCCGCTGACTCCACCTGCGGAAAACAGGGATCCATAAAAGGACCTGACCAAGGCACTAATCCTCTCTGGATCCGTGACAGAGGAGCCATCATCTGCGAGCAGCTCCACGAGCTGCTTGCGGGCTCCCCGCCCCTTCTCCAGAGAGAAAAAGAAAGGTGAAACTCGATCCAGATCGTGCAGCATCTGGACCCGCGCCCTCACATAAGCGCCTCGGGACCGCTCAAGTTGCAGGTTCTTCAAGGCTTCCTTCTTCTCCTGAAACACACCCCATTCGCAAGAGTCATCTCCAACCCGACCCAGGCGAGACTCTGCGTCCATCAGCTCCCTCTCAAGCCTCTCAACCGCTGAGTCCCGCCGCCCGGTCGACCCCCACGTGTATTCCTTACAAAAAATACGGATGTGAGCTTTCCCCACATCCCACCACTGCCTTAGGGAAGAGAAGCACCTCTGCCTCTCTCTCCACCTCACCTAAAACCGACTGAATGACTCCCGGAAACACCGATCCTCCAGCAGCCGGTTATTAAAGTGCCAGTACGCAGACCCGGCCCGAGCGCGCGCTGGATTAAAATCCACACGCACCAGACAGTGGTCCGAGCACGGCACCAGCTGCATTGAGGCCCCTGAGACACGGGAGACAAAACCTCGGGAGATATATATTCGATCAATGCGGGAACCACCGCCCTCAGACCTCCGCGAAAAAGCAGTGGAATCTGGGTTGAGGTCCCGCCACGCATCAACCAACTCAAAAGAATCAATCAACCCTCTCAGCTTCTTCACTACAGCAGGGGCACACTGAGTACCAGAACGATCTCGCACCTCAAGTGTGCAGTTAAAGTCCCCCGCAAGGAAGACACACTCTCCCCGATCAATAGTGCTCAACAGAGCACTCACCTCCTGAAGTAGGCCGGCCTGCATCTTGCCGGAGCTGGGGGCATACACGTTAATGAAATGCAACGGCATGCCATCCAGGCTCACGGCCAGATGGAGCAAACTTCCTGGCACGACTTCTTGCACTTTTATAATATTGGGCAGGAAATTCTGAGCCAACAGAATGGCCACCCCACTCGAATTTGAGCTAAGATGACTCATATAGACCTCACCTTCCCACTCCAATCTCCAGGTGGGTTCATCACTGAAAACAGTATGCGTCTCCTGCAGAAAACACACTGCAAATTTCCCGTCCCTAAGGAACGATAAAAGCTGGAATCTGCGAAAACTCGCTCTACTCCCGTTTAAATTTAGGGTAGCTAACGTGAAATCACTGGTACATTAAATTGAAATCCTCACATTTCTCCTCCTGGGCTCTGTAGCCCTCTCTCTTAGGAACTCCAAAAAGTCCCTAAGCTGGCACTGCTCAGAGCCAGGAAGATCACTATCCTTGGTGGCAAGGATAGCCTCGAGAGTTTTAACTAAGGCCCTCAGATCAGCCCACCGTCTCTTAGCAGCATCAATCTTTTTCTTGTTGGTACGGCTTGTTTTTAAAAACTCCCGCACCTCACAGATAACAATTGCATGAGACTCGTCCTTGGTTCCTGGGCTATCGGCCAAGTTACTCGCACCTGACACAACACGCTCAGCATCACCAAGGTCATTATCAGAAGTCGAAAGACCAGAGCTCTCTGGAATTTCGCGAACCCCTCCACACAAGCTGGCCCCATCGCTCTCCCCCTCCTCCGACATGATACCACCCCCAGGATCAATGCCGGGGAAGGGTCCCGAAGCCCCTATCCGCATCACGCAGCCCACTGACTGCCTGGGCTCCTGCGCTCTGTCCTCACCCTCCACATCTGGGCCTGGGGAAGAGAAAACAAGAGGCACCCCCAGGGTCTGTGGTAAACTGGCACCCCCAGAATCCGAAAGAAGGTCGCTGCCCAAAACAACTCTGACCTCCACAGCACCGAAAGCACCCCCTCCACTGGCAACACCCAGAGGCTCTCCATCAGTCTTTTTTCTCTCCCCTGCCAACTCAGCCGGCAGTTCAATACACACCTCGGCAGCTCCACTGGCTCCAATATTGAGCACTGATTGGTACACCCTTCCCCCCGGCCCCCCTCCCTTGGGCTGACTCTGCTCATCCCCCGTCTCAGGGTCCACACTACCAGGGGATTTTACCCCACCCTCCTGCGTGCTAACACCCTCAGTAGGCCTCTGAAACGAGGGGACCTCCTCCGACCCAGAGGACACACCCCCAGGGGAGCCAAGATCAACACACGATGAGATACCTCCCTTGGAGGGCCCCTGAGACGAAAGGACCTCCCCCCGCCCAGAGGACACAGCTCCAGAGGGGTCTACCCCATCACCTGACCCTGTGTTACCCTCGAGAGATCCCTGAAGTGGAGGCTCAACCTCCAACCCAGAAGACGTCATTTCCTGACCTCCAACCACATCGGTGGTGGAAGGACTGGAAAACTGCACCCCCCTTACTTTGGACTCACGTCCTTGCTCTTCCTCGCCAGGCCCAATCCTCCTTTTTATCCCACTAGCATGCGGCGGTGTGGTGACCTCCATATGGAACGGGTCTTCCTCCTCCACACTACCCCCGGCCGCTTTACCACCCGCACGTGTTACCTTCCCTACCCCCGTCAGAGCCACCTCAGCTCCTTGTTGGGCCATGGCAGTTTCACTCTGGACCTCCCTGGATCTGACAGGCACCCCTTGGGTGATCTCCGCACTCGGCAGTTGCACACCCACCTGCTTTTGACTTGCTTGGGTGATCTTTTCTGCTTATACTTCTTCTTCTTCTTCTGCTGCTCCCATTTCTCTCCACCCTCCCCCTGTGCCCTCGCTGCCCCGGGTCCCCAAGGCGGAAACTGCAGACCCAGAAGGGCTATCCCCGCTGCCCCGGATCACTGAGGCAGAGCCGGCAGCCCCAGCCAGGTCAGCGATTCCACCCCGCCCCTCCGAGGCATGACGAGCATTCCCTGATGGGCCAGCAGTGCATTCCTGGGCCGATGCGCTAGAAGTTCTGGCAGCGACCCCGTGATTAGGACATTCCCTACGGAGATGTCCATAACCACCGCACACATGACACTGTGCCTTTCCCCAACTCCAACGCACGGTTCTAGGGAGACCCCTACACTCCACCTCGAAACTCCCCTCATTGCATTCCCCCTCCCCCACCTTCACGAACACCCTCCTTTTGAAACTGAGAATCCCTTTTTCCTCCGGGTCCCCCCCAGGGTGCATGAGCCTAAAGCACTTAGACCGCACCTCCCCAATCTGAGACAGGTGTGGAATGAGTGTCGCATCCGGAATACATGTAGGGCAACTCCGCAGGAGAACCGGTCTCACCCTGGACACCCATGGGTCCACCTGTATATGGACCCCCCCCCCCACTGAAATCCCCCTCTCCACCACTGTGGCCACAGCCTCCTGGTTCTTCAATATCATCTCAACCTTTCCCCTCTCGAGCTCGGAAGAGACAATAGCCCCCCTACCAAGAAGGGCATTCATAGCCTTCGTAATTGCTCCCCTGGACATCTGGGGCCCAGTTTGAACCGAGATACCAAAACTGTCCCAGTCCAAGTCAACATGAGGCTCATGTTCAGATGGCCTCGCTTCTGCTGCTGATATCACTGCTGCGTAGCTCTTCGCCTTCGGCCGCGCCCCCGCCATCGCCATCCGGGCAGAGGCACAAATCAGCTCCCGGCACTCCAGCAGCTCAGCAAATTAATTCCCAGGGACAGTCACAGTCCAAAGCAATCCTCAAAAAGCAAAGTCCTCCAGCTGAAGAAGGAAAGTTCCAAAACTCGTCCACGCCAAAAAGCCAGCTCGCCCTGTCTTGCCGAACGCCAAAGCACCTTCTTCACATTAAGCCAGGCAGCCGCGCTGTGCAAATTGACTTTAGGGCAGAGAATCAGTGCCAAAAACACAGCAAAGGCACCGAAAAACTTCAAACCCTCGATATTGTAAGTTATTGGGGCCAATCCGGACTTGGATAAGGACATGGATATTTTAAAAGACAAATTTGCTGGCTGCAACGGAAAAATCCCCCCAATCCACAGAAAGAATCAAACCCATCTGGCCTGTGGACTTGGACATCACACAACGGTGTGAACAGGAAAGGCTGAGACGGAGATAACGAGATTCTCTTGGATACACAAAGGAAGGAACCAAGCCTCAGCAGACGCTGGTAAACAGGCCAGCAGAAGCACAATCACCATCGGGGATGATAACGATCAGGCTGAGGGATCATGACATCAGCAAACCCCTTATCATCGGAAGCCTATTGTTCATGCCAGATCGAAACTGGGAAACATCAAAAGAACCCCTTCTATCCAGAGGACCACCTGGGGGTTTCAAAGGAAGCTCAGGTATAAAAGCTGAAGTCAAGCCAGAACTCTCTCTCTCTTCCTGCTCTTCCTGCTCTGCTGGACAGCTCGTGGGCCTGCATCGACTTAGCTGTGAGTATCCTGGTGACCTGGTGAAGTTCCCGAAATAGGAGGTTGAGGGGAGAAAGGTCAAGGAAAGGTATGCTTGCAAGTAAAATTGTGTTAAAGTAAGTTTCACGACGTGCCCGATAGTTTTCCGTCCATGGTCTTAGTTTAAAGCATAAGTTTAGCCACGTATTGTGTAGTGTTGGTGAGATTCGATTTCTCATTGTTTAATAAAGCCTGTAAATTTAGACTTGCTTTCAGTCCATCTTGGTTTCTGTTTTCTCTCATCGGCACACTCTGGTCAATTCAACCTTTTTATCATATCCCACCATAATTCCGAGGTCTAGAACCTAGGGGAATCCTTTTTGTGGAGTAAAGGGAAACGCAAAACCCCTACAGAATGGCGACCATGGCAGGACCTCGGTGGTTTGGGATATGTGATTTGTCAGAGGGGGTGAGAGAACGTAGCAAGATGGAGGAGAGAATCTCCTCTTATCTGTTTAAAAAGATCAATCTCACCAAACAATGGGTGATAGCACTGTTGAGAGCAGAGCAGCCTGCAGTAGCTGCAGCTGAATGGACGGAAAGCAAAGCGTATAATAAAGGGCAGGAAAAGGCAGTTTGGCTAGCGTGCCTATCACAGCAGGTAGCAAAAATGCAGAGACAGGTAGATAGCCTGGAAGAGCAACTGAGAGAAGCTAGGGCCAGTGCTGAAGAAAGCGCTAGAGAAGGGGAAGGGCTATCTGAGGAATGCAGTAAAGCCAGGCAGTGTATCTTGCAGGCGAGGGAGTCCCACAGAAATGCCCAGGAATTCCTCCAATGCCAGGTGGTAGAGGCAAAGGAGAGGGAACGGAACGCCCAGGAACTCCTGGCTCAGAGTACACAGAAGTGCAGGGAGCTGGAGGGAAAGTTCCAGGATATACAAGCAGCATACAGGGTGGCCCGTAGCGAGCTAGGCGATAGTGATCACGGGCCTTGCCAGGCGAGGATAGCGCAGCTGGAGGAGACTCTGTCCAAGACTAGGGGATGGGTTCACCTGGTAGGAACAGGGGGGTCCCCCGAGGGCAGAGGGCTTCCCTCAGCAGATGATTCCCCAGGGGTAAAGGGGAATAGACCGCCTCCTGAGGCGCCGGGGATAGGTCCGGGTCGGCAGGTGGGGTTCGGGTTGTCCGGGGAGGGACAGGCCCAAGGAGGGGCGGGAAAGCACCCTCAGTTAGCGGCTTCCGCGCCATGTGTAGCACACCACGAGGTGGTGGGGTTACCGATCATGGTGGGAGAGCCGGGGGTAAAGGGGCAACAGCCCCCGAGTAGGGCAGATGTGCCCGGTACGGCAAAGGAAATATGGTCCCCCGGTAGGGCAGGCAGATAGGGGGCCCATCGAGAGTGATATCATCATTCCCCATGGGGCACATGTGCTGAGGGGGATGGTGGCTCACGTTCCCAAGTTAACCAGGGCAGGAGACCCGTCATTGCATTTTATGGAGGTGCAGCAGGCAGCCGACATAAACGATTGCGATGAGGTAGAACGGGTAAAGCTGCTACTGATGACCCTAGATTCATACCTATGCAAGGTGGTGACCTCCAGGGAAGGGGGAAGACCTGAAACATGGGTAGCAGCACAGACAGCGGTTCTGGAGGCCATGGGGTTGAATCAGGGTAGTCCTTTCACCAGGGTGGGGGAGACGAAGCAGCAGGTAGCTGAGTCCCCGGACATGTTCGCAGACAGGCTGTGGGCAGTGTATGAGGGAGCGTGTGGGATGCCTTTAGATAGACAGGATTTAGATGGGAGAACAGCTCACTGGCTGAAGACTCTGGTGGCGAATTGCCTCCCGCGAGTTAGGGCAAAGGCTGAGCACTGGTTCGACCCAGCTGAACCAAACCTTAACGAGGCGGAGGTGATCAGGAAGCTCACCCTTGCGTATGGCAATGGGGTGAGAAGTGAGGAGGAGCCCTTTAAGGGCAAGGTGCACGAAATAGTACCGGCACCCCCCAAAAGGAGGCAGTGGAAACAGGAAGGCAGCCAGACCTCTTCCGAGATGAGGCCGGTGTGCTACGGGTGTGGGAAGCCCGGGCACTACAAGAGGGAGTGCAGAAACCTAAGTAGAGCAGTGGGGGATAGGACCCCGGGAACAGCCGACCCAGCCCCGGAGGTAACAATAGATATAAAAGATCTATTGAACTATTTGCAGTCCAAGGCGGGAGGGTCCGGACAGGTAGCCATGGCAACAGGCCAGGGCGCGCCCGTATCCGCACCCCCGGCACCTTTATGACTGCCAGCGAAACAGCCCACATTCCTATGCCCGTTAGAGTATGGCCCATGTGGGAGACCCTGGGTCAAGATGGAGGTCCAGGATGGGGTCGGGAGTTATCTGCTGGACATTGGTGCTTCTAGTAGCATTGTCCACATGGACAACCCCCGTACATCCCCTCCATCTAGTAGGGCACCCTATAGTCCACGAGGCGAGGGAAATCAGAGGGCGGATTGCTTGGCCAGGGAAGGAGCCAGGAGTGGGAAAGCATGGGATCCCCATGAGGAAGGACAGGTAGCTGCAGCCAGGGAGCAGCCTCGAGAAAAGGAGAGTGCGGGAGTGGTTTTGGCCCCGGACCTGACCATGGTCCAGGCACAAGACCCCATTTTAAAGGCTGCCTCAGCAGCCATTTGCAGGCAGGAGATGATAGAGGGACCGTATGGGGGTAAAGATCAAGAACAGACCCGGGTTGATGTGGAAACCATAGGGAAGCCAGGCGAGTCCACAGGTAGTCAGCCTGAAGTAGCCGGCTGTGTCCAGGGCGAGGACTGGAAGCAGCGGAGAAGGAGGCTGACTCCAGCCCTCCGCAGGCAGGTACCGTAGATTGCCTAAGAGAGGCAGAACTAGCAGAAGCAGAGGAGATGGAGGTATCACCTCTGGTGTGGGAACCCCCGGTCAGACGTAGGAGTGACAGGGTCCCTAAACCCCCAGTAAGGTGGTCCCCATCCCTAATTAAACCTAGGGCTGGGGCCGGCCACAGGAGGGCCGGGAAGGAGAGTGGTCGAAACAGGGCACTACGGAGTGCGGCTGGAGGGAGCCCAGTCTCCGCAGGGAACGTAGGGGTATCTCGAAACCCCGTAGTGCACAGGGAGGTGAGGGGCAGTCAGGCCCCTCGACAGGATGAGTTCTGGCCTGCACGGGTGGGCCCACCAGAGGGGTGGCCCCAGCGTGACGGGGACCAGTTATGAGTTGGCCACCCGGAGACGGGTGGCGTTGTATATAGCATTGGTTTGTGTGTAAGTAGATGTAGTTAGCGTAACTAGATATAGGGTTTTGTATAGCTACAGGGGAGTACAGGGACAGACAGTACGGGATCGAAGGGATGTACTGTGGAAAGGTAGACCACAACAGACAAACCAAAACCCCAAATGCCATTTGAGGCGGATAGCTTTGTGGAGGCAAGGAGGTGTTTTGCTTTGTTTTCCAGATAAGTAGCCCCGCCGTATGGATGATGGCAACGATGTGCCTCCGGATGTGCGTGGCGCGTTGCGGGGTCACGGAGGAGTCCATCGGATTTGACTGAAGTGCGGTTACCCGCATGGTGCCCCCGCGAGACGGAATTATTATATCAGGCCCTGCTAAAAGACATGTTCCAGAAATTCCACAACCTGGATTTTGGGGACATAGACATAGAAGAGATGTACCGCGGGGGAGGGGATTTCACTTTGGGGTCCGGTAGGCAAAGACGAGGGGTGGTTAACGACGGGTTTACAGCATTTAACACGGGGACGTCTATTATTAATGGACAACGTAGAACTGGCCTTGCAGATCAATCAGTTGAAGGGCCAGTTACGAAAGGTTCTGGGGAAGGAAAATGCGGTGGTAGGATCGGGACTGCATGAAGAGGTGGCAATGACTCTACATCTAAAAGAAATCATAGCACAATTGGAGACACATGCAAAAACGATAAACGCTTTGATTAAAGAGGACCGGAATGCCACCGATCAGGCTGCACAGAATGAGGTGTGTGGGCTGTATGGTGCGTGGTTGTTGGGGGAGGGGAGGAGCAACCTGGAAGACCTGAGGCAAGGTCGGGTCCCCTCCTGGATAAGCAACCAGCACCTAGCAGCGCTACACCCTTATAACAGCACTTTGAGTCCTTGTCAGCTTCGTGTGGCCTCCGAGGCCTACCCGGTACCGGTGGATTGCGGAAAATCCAATCACACCATAATGGGAGTGGTCGTAAGAATCCCGGTGATGGGAACCTCGGCACGACCAGCTCCTCTGTACCGAGTGGAGAACGTGGGAGTTGTTCGTGGGGGGGTGCATATTCGCTACGGGAAGGTCCCGCCCTATGTCATAGTGTGGGAGCAAGCTGTGACAGGCATTGACCTTTTGGGTTGTCGGAGCCAGGGAGCACAGGTAATCCTGTGTCCCCAGCACATGGGCGCTGAGGCTAGGCCTCAGTGTGGGTTCAGGACTGTTGGGGCACAGCCTATAAACTGCACCATGGAGGCGATGGCGGCAGACCATGTCCCTCCACAGGTGGCGTATATAGGCAGTGGGACGTACTGTGTCACCACAAGTGCCCAGCGGTATCAGCACGGATCACAGCTGTGGTGCCCGAAACCGCACAGCAGCTTCTGCTTTTAACCCAGGGCAGAAGTCCATGTGGCACAGCAGCGAATATTACCCATCCCGGAACCTTCTTCGGTTCACCTCTCGGTACGAGAAAATGTAACTGACTTATTTAACTATGTTGCCCATTTCGGGTATGATATTCCCCCAGTGAATGAAAAATTAAAAGAGTTGCTGGTGGCGGTCGAGTTGTCGCACAAACACTTCTTCTCCCTGGAACAAAAGACTCTGGATATCGCCAGGGATATCGAAGAGATCAAGTCTCCAAGTTGGTGGGACCTGGAGTCCTGGATCATAGTTCCAGCATGGGTCCGCATCGTGTCCCATGTTCTGATCATCTGCCAGATGATAATTGTGGTGTATTTGCTATGCATTAATTGCAAATTTAAAAGGTGGAGGAGGATGGCCAAATTACAACGGCTGGTAAATCGAGCCGCCCGACATCACCGTAACGACACCCCATCACTGTAAAAATGTCTGTACTCTAGTGCAATAGTTTTTGTACATAAATTGTAATCCCTGCATTTTCAGGGAATGGTCGTGAGGGTACTGTATGGTTTGTGGGATTGATGTAAAGTAAAAGGTGTATAGTGTAATTTAATGTGCTTCGAGGGCCTAGTTTAGCGATTAAGGGGGCTTTCGGGGTACATAATTTCACCTTCTCACCGGGAGTGTTTACAGCTCTTGAGGCTGGAGGATTGCCCACTAACTTTGTCAATCGACACGGTCCGTGCAAGCCTGGACGTATCGTAGGGGCATGTAAGTTATTGGGGCAATCCGGACTTGGATAAGGACATGGATATTTTAAAAGACAAATTTGCTGGCTGCAACGGAAAAACCCCCCCAATCCACAGAAAGAATCAAACCCGTCTGGCCTGTGGACTTGGACATCACACAACGGTGTGAACAGGAAAGGCTGAGACGGAGATAACGAGATTCTCTTGGATACACAAAGGAAGGAACCAAGCCTCAGTAGACGCTGGTAAACAGGCCAGCAGAAGCACAATCACCATCGGGGATGATAACGATCAGGCTGAGGGATCATGACATCAGCAAACCCCTTATCATCGGAAGCCTATTGTTCATGCCAGATCGAAACTGGGAAACATCAAAAGAACCCCTTCTATCCAGAGGACCACCTGGGGGTTTCAAAGGAAGCTCAGGTATAAAAGCCGAAGTCAAGCCAGAACTCTCTCTCTCTTCCTGCTCTTCCTGCTCTGCTGGACAGCTCGTGGGCCTGCATCGACTTAGCTGTGAGTATCCTGGTGACCTGGTGAAGTTCCCGAAATAGGAGGTTGAGGGGAGAAAGGTCAAGGAAAGGTATGCTTGCAAGTAAAATTGTGTTAAAGTAAGTTTCACGATGTGCCCGATAGTTTTCCGTCCATGGTCTTAGTTTAAAGCATAAGTCTAGCCACGTATTGTGTAGTGTTGGTGAGATGCGATTTCTCATTGTTTAATAAAGCCTGTAAATTTAGACTTGCTTTGAGTCCATCTTGGTTTCTGTTTTCTCTCATCGGCACACTCTGGTCAATTCAACCTTTTTTATCATATCCCACCATAATTCCGAGGTCTAGAACCTAGGGGAATCCTTTTTGTGGAGTAAAGGGAAACGCAAAACCCCTACAATATCCAGGCACTCTTGGCAGTCCGCCAATGACAGCCGCACCCTGCTCCCTCGACAATGTAGAAACTTCGCAGGGGATTTTCACGCTAAATGGAGGCGTTTTAAAGCATTGGAAAGTTTCAACAGTCCAACAATAAGTCAGACTATGAAGCCCCTCTGCCTCTGTTCCTTTCCCAGCGACAGAATCCTTCAAAGGCTGCTTAAAACTTCTCAGCCACTGGAGCTGAGAAAGACACAGCCTCTCTCTCTCTCTCTGTCTCTCTCTCTGTCTCTCGCTCTGTCTCTCTCTCTGTCTCTCTCTCTGTCGCTCTCTCTGTCTCTCTCTCTCTGTCTCTCTCTCTGTCTCTCTCTCTGTCTCTCTCTCTCTCTCACCAGCGACCATAACGGAAGCCTCCACACGCCTGCCAGCAGTCTCTCTGTCCTCTCTCTCTCTCTCTCTCTCTCTCTCTCCCTCTCTCTCTCCCCCTCTCTCCCTCTCTCTCTGTCTCTCTCCCTCTCCCTCTCTCCCTCTCTCTCTGTCTCTCTCCCTCTCCCTCTCCAGAGACTGCCGCCGCAGGCAAAGCCCGGTTCGACGACCGCCCGCCCCCCGCCTCGCTCAGGATCCTCAGGTCGATCCCTGGTGGGGAGGCTCCTGCCTGGGCTCGAGCAGAGCCTGGAGCTGGAGTGAGCGCCAAACCCGGGGTTTGGGGTAGGGCCTCCCCACGCCAGCCAGCAGTCTCTCTGTCTCTGCCCTCTCTCTGTCTCTGCACTCTCTGTCTCTGCATTCTCTGTCTCTCTCTCTCTCTCTCTCTC